>NC_092229.1:9104994-9187494 GCF_036320965.1 Panulirus ornatus
TTGTTAGAAGCAGTGAAAAGTTTTTATCGAGGATGTAAGGCATGTGTACGTGTAGGAAGAGAGGAAAGTGATTGGTTCTCAGTGAATGTAGGTTTGCGGCAGGGGTGTATGATGTCTCCATGGTTGTTTAATTTGTTTATGGATGGGGTTGTTAGGGAGGTGAATGCAAGAGTTTTGGAAAGAGGGGCAAGTATGAAGTCTGTTGGGGATGAGAGAGCTTGGGAAGTGAGTCAGTTGTTGTTCGCTGATGATACAGCGCTGGTGGCTGATTCATGTGAGAAACTGCAGAAGCTGGTGACTGAGTTTGGTAAAGTGTGTGAAAGAAGAAAGTTAAGAGTAAATGTGAATAAGAGCAAGGTTATTAGGTACAGTAGGGTTGAGGGTCAAGTCAATTGGGAGGTGAGTTTGAATGGAGAAAAACTGGAGGAAGTGAAGTGTTTTAGATATCTGGGAGTGGATCTGGCAGCGGATGGAACCATGGAAGCGGAAGTGGATCATAGGGTGGGGGAGGGGGCGAAAATTCTGGGAGCCTTGAAGAATGTGTGGAAGTCGAGAACATTATCTCGGAAAGCAAAAATGGGTATGTTTGAAGGAATAGTGGTTCCAACAATGTTGTATGGTTGCGAGACGTGCGCTATGGATAGAGTTGTGCGCAGGAGGATGGATGTGCTGGAAATGAGATGTTTGAGGACAATATGTGGTGTGAGGTGGTTTGATCGAGTAAGTAACGTAAGGGTAAGAGAGATGTGTGGAAATAAAAAGAGCGTGGTTGAGAGAGCAGAAGAGGGTGTTTTGAAATGGTTCGGGCACATGGAGAGAATGAGTGAGGAAAGATTGACCAAGAGAATATATGTGTCGGAGGTGGAGGGAACGAGGAGAAGAGGGAGACCAAATTGGAGGTGGAAAGATGGAGTGAAAAAGATTTTGTGTGATCGGGGCCTGAACATGCAGGAGGGTGAAAGGAGGGCAAGGAATAGAGTGAATTGGAGCGATGTGGTATACCGGGGTTGACGTGCTGTCAGTGGATTGAATCAAGGCATGTGAAGTGTCTGGGGTAAACCATGGAAAGCTGTGTAGGTATGTATATTTGCATGTGTGGACGTGTGTATATACATGTGTATGGGGGTGGGTTGAGCCATTTCTTTCGTCTGTTTCCTTGCGCTACCTCGCAAACGCGGGAGACAGCGACAAAGCAAAAAAAAAATATATATATATATATATATATATATATATATATATATATATATATTTTTTTTTTTTTTTATTTTGCTTTGTCGCTGTCTCCTGCGTCAGCGAGGTAGGGCAAGGAAACAGACAAAAGAATGGCCCAACCCACCCACATATATATAGGAAATATATATAGGATATATATAGGAAAGGATCTCACTTTTGCGCGTGATCAAGTATATTCATATGAGTCCACGGGGAAAATGAAACACGATAAGTTCCTAATTGCACTTTCGTGTAATAATCACATCATGGAATGTCTTGGACAATCGCATGTTTACCAAATGGCATCCTAGCTCTGTCTCCTTGTTGTATATCAACTGACTGTTATATTTCTCTCTTGTGTCTCCCCTGATGATGTGATTATTACATGAAAGTGCACTTAGGAACTTAACGTGTTTCATTTTCCCCATGGACTCATAGGAATATATTTATATGTGTGTGTGTGTGTGTGTGTGTGTGTTATTTGTAATCCACAAAGTGTCCACTTGGACTTGTTTCAGGCTTTACTGTTGAATTGCATAGTTTGATCGATTTATATGTAATGGATTTAGTGTTCTAGGTACACTATCCTGTATCTGAAATCATATCAACATAGTGCTTCTCTTGTACTTTGTAGATCCAGAAAAAAAATATTTCATACTTTCAAAGTGATGTTACAAGGCAAGACACTTACTCCCTGTTGATAACAGTTGCATAGGGAAGCCGCTTCCTGAGCCCAAGTTGATAGAAGCCAGCAAAGTGATTGCCCGGGATCTGACAGGGAAAGATTTAACGGATAAATGCACATTTTATGTCAGAACCTGAAATAACAGAACCACAGAGTAAGGCATGTGACTTTTAGTGTTTGTGCCACCTTTCATAAGTGTGGTTTTGTTAGTGCCTTATGGATTTTTTGATCCATTTCACTTCATTTGTGTTGTGGACACCACTGGTAATGTGAATGAGCTTTAGTGGTGGCCTGATTATCAACCAGTAGAATCTCCCCAGCCAGTTGTTTCCAAATATGCCTAAATCTCAGTACATTTGAAAGGTATCCTGCTGTTCTAGCCCACTGCCTTTACAAGTTTGGAGGCTGTCCAGTAGTTAACACATTGACTCTGTGACTCTGTGCGTGGGAAAGAAAACTAAGCGATACTCTTTGAGTAAATGTGTGAAACTCTTGTGTGTTATGTGTGTTATGCTACCAACAAAATATTACTAAAAAGTATGTGTTCAATTACAAACAGCAGAGCATCATCAGTATACAACAACTGATCTAACTTTCAATTTGTTTTTATCATGGGTTGGGAAAACATCACTGTGTCACAACTTTTGTCTCATCAGATTTAATGCCAAAGCCATGAATGACACCAAACTTCAAATGTGATATAAAATAACATTAAAGTACTCCTCCATTTATTCAGACCATTCATACTTCCATTTATCTTATCATCAAACTTCCATTGCTTCTGTTGTGGAAGCTTTCAATGCCATTTGGAAGTCTTCCCTGTTAACCACATTGAGTCAGAACTTTCTCGGCAGCTTTCCTGATAATCTATCATATGCCCTCTTCTAAATCTGTAAATGTTGCATAAATATTCTCTCTGTGTAGAATGTTGACCATGTGGGAAGTATTCTTTCTCCCATATCCCCAGGGATATTATTTATTATTTTTATTTTTTTTTTATTTTGCTTTGTCGCTGTCTCCCGCGTTAGCGAGGAAGTGTTAAGAACAGAAGACTGAGCCTTTGAGGGAATATCCTCACTTGGCCCCCTTCTCTGTTCCTTCTTTTGGAAAATTAAAAATGAGAGGGGAGGATTTCCAGCCCCCCCACTCCCTTCCCTTTTAGTCGCCTTCTACAACACGCAGGGAATACATGGGAAGTATTCTTTCTCCCCTATTATTATTATTATTATTATTATTATTATTATTATTATTATGATAAATCAGCACTCGTAAGGCAGAACTCTGTTCATAAAGGAGTCAGTATTGCAGACTTCACCATGGTTCATAATACTGATTGGCTACTAAGGTGCAGCAAAGCAGCCATGTCTTGTTGCAGGACCCATACATAATCTGTACGTTGTGAGCATTCATTATCATCTTCTTGCAGGGAATTTCCTCTGCATTAGATAACAATACACTAAAAGTAGGCTTTCCCTTACAAAAGCTAAGTTAAAAGAAATGTGTTATATGTATCTACAATTCCAGGGATGCTGTTTCCTATTCATCCACTTACCTATTCATGTATGATCCCTCCCTCCAAATCCAGCCCTTCTTAATACTTTTAATTTTCTCAAAGACGCATAATCAAAGAAGATATGATAGGTGTAATCCTAATCCTGAGGTTTTTCCACGTAAATTTGCATGTTATGTACAAAACTTTGCAATTCCCATCATCACTCGAGAATCATGTTTCACCATAAAGGATATGGTAGTCTCACAGAGAAGAAAAAGATATCTGGATATGACTAGCATATCTGTAATAGTTTTTGATATATGCAAGAAGAATAAGATATGAGACTTAAAATGTGTTGGTCATTGAATTACAAGAAAAGCAGAAATGCTATAGATTTAGTAAAGAATTATTAAGATTTTTATTTACGACATACAAATTACACTAACCTCTTTCACTGAACAGTTGCCATTCAGTAGATAATTCATGATAAGTTTGTCAGAAAGATATGCAAATTTCGAGTCAGTCAGAATAAGATCAAGAGCCTCCTGGTTACTGTTTAGGGAGAGACTTGGGTTCCGCACCATCTCTTCATAAACCTTCTTGTACTTAGATATCTAAGGAAAAGCAAAAGCATTAGAAAGTGGTTCAACTCCAACTTAGTTGATGGTGCAAATGACATAAAAGTTGTCAGTCAGATATGTGATGAAAATGGATGCAGAGATTTTAAGGATGGTGCAAAAATTTAACATATTCATAAGAACTTAATTTTATTTGTCAGTGTCACATTAAACAGTCACTGCTTAAGTTACTTCACTATATGATGGTTGGGAGAGCTTCCAACCCCTTCCTCAAGAAAATAAAGAGAAATGAGAATTGGTAAATGAATACATAGATGATTAATGGGAATAGTCTCATCAAAGAAAAATAAACACCCATATACACACATATACATACATCCATATCAACATATATAGATACATATACACATACACAGGCATATGCATATAAACACATGTACATAATCATACTTACTTGCCTTCATCCATTACCGGCACCACCCCACCTCACAGGAAACAGCATCATCACCCCATGGCAATGAAGTAGCGCCAGGAAAACAGACAAAAAAGGCCACATTCATTCACACTCGGTCTTTAGCTGTCATGTGTAATGCACTGGAAACCACATCTCCCTGTCCACATCCAGACCCCACAGACCTTTCTATGGTTTATCCCAGACATTTCACATGCCCTGTTTCAGTCCATTGACAGCACATTGACCCCAGTATACCACATTGTTCCAAGTTACTAAATTCCTTGCATGCCTCTCACCGATTGCATGAATTCTTTTTTCACTCCATCCTTCTACCTCCCATTGGGTCTCCTGCTTCTCCTTGTTCCCTCCACCTCTGACACATATATCCTCTTTGTCAACCTTTCCTCACTCATTCTCTCCATATGTCCACACCATTCCAACACACCCTCTTCTGCTCTCTCAACCACACTTTTTATTACACACATATCTCTTACCCTTTCATTATTTACTTGATCAAACCACCTCACACCACATAATGTCCTCAATCATTTCATTTCCAACACATCCACCCTCCTCCATACAACCCTATCTATAGCCCATGCCTTTCAACCATATAATACTGTTGGAACTACTATTCCTTCAAACATACCCATTTTCACTCCAAGAAAGTGTTCTCTCTTTCCACACATTCTTCATTGCTCCCAGAACCTTCACTCCCTCCCCCACTGTATGACACGCTTCCACTTCCATGGTTCTAAGACACTTCACTTCCTCCAATTTTTCTCTATTCAAACTTATATCCCAATTAACTTATCCCTAAACCCTGCTGAATCTAATAATCTTGCTCTTATTCTCATTTACTCTCAACTTTCTCCTTGCACACACTTTTCCAAACTGAGTCACCAACTTCTGCAGTTTCTCACTCGAATCAGCCACTTTTGCTGTATCATCAGCAAACAACAACTGACTCACTTCCCAGGCCCTCTCATCCACAACAGACTGCATACTTGCCCCTCGATCCAAAACTCATGCGTTTACCTCCCTAAACACCCCATTTATAAAGAAGGTAAACAACCATGGAGACATCACACACCCCTGCTGCATACCGACCTTCCTACTCGTACATCTGCACTACACCCATGATAAAAACTTCTTACTGCTTCTAGCAGCTTACCTCCCACAATGTATACTCTTAAGACCCTCCACAAAGCATCTCTATCAATCCTATTATATGCCTTCTCCAGATCCAGATCCATCTCTTTTTTAATTATTTCTCACACATTCTTCAAAGCAAATACCTGATCTACACATATGAAAATACGCAAGTAAGAGTACATAATTGTTTTAGATTTTCCAGTAATGTGTAAATTTTCAACGGGATAGTTAAGGGTACGAAAGCAACCATACAAATTAAACTTGCAAAGTATGACAGTACAGCTTCTCATGTCGCAACCATACAAATTAAACTTGCAAAGTATGACAGTACAGCTTCTCATGTCAAGTGTTGGCTTAATGAAATTTGGGAACCTTAAGTAGCATTTTAGAAAACAAGAATTATCTTAAAAATTTTTGTTTTGATAAAAAGCATGTATCATGAGGCCACCATGTGAAATGAGGTCAGCATGTGTTATGCGAATAACATGTATCATGAGGTAAACATGTGTCATTAGGGTACTGTGTGTCATGAGGTCAACATGTGTCATAAGGTCAGAAAATTAGGAGTGAACAGTGAAAAGTTATGAAAGAGGTGTGATCTGTAGGTCAAGGTATTACTTTATGTAAGAATTATGTATTGCATTATGATTAATGAATAATACAACTATTAAGAGTATATATGTTAGACACATGATTGGACTTAAAGGAAAGAAATTTGCCAAAAAAAAAATGCTTCCTTTGGTCTTCAGTACTGCATTGATTTAAATGTACATACCAACCAACCAGTACAGTTTCTGAAACATTTTCGTTGACAGAACATCGATGAAAACAAGTGTGAGGACAAAGAAATGTTCACTGTAGTATATGGATTGTAATACCAGAGCTCCTTCCACAGAAAATAATCTATCAGATGTACTCTTCTGGACAAAGTGCTATCAACCCACATGATATGATTTTTTGAGAGTTCATTCATGACTGACCTAGTGCTTTCTCTAATGCTGTACCTGAAGAAGTCTTATTGTTGCAGTGCCTTTGAGGACTCCTATTTTCCATCCTGGGGTTGCAAGAGCTTGATCAAGAGAAGTGAAGGGCAACTTGATGCTTGATACAGTCAGAAAAGAGGTGAGGCGTGCCGTATATGAGGCATACAACACCACAGATGAAAACCAGAACATCCACAGAACAGCTTGAGCTCTAGCAGTTGTGGGGAGGATCCATGATCCTAAGGGAATAAAAAAGAATTAATTTCAGCAGACTGTTCCAATACACAAAAATTACATTGAGCAAACTGTACTGATGCATGAAAATTTCATTCAGTAATCTGCCAAAGCACAAAAAATTACTTTCAGCAAATTTAGCAAAATTATAATCGGTACTCACTATTTTTAGGTTTGGACTGATATGCAATTCCATTTGACATAAATTTCTGAAATACTTTTACCCAACTATTCCCATCACTGTTTCAAGTTAGTAAAATTGTTTTATGATTTATGAATTATTAATAATCACCAGAACAGACTCCTATGCAACAGGTATTAATGTCCTTAAAAATTGCTACTCTAAAGTTATAGAGACACAGGCAAACATCAAGATACTTCAAAGATCAGTTATTTGTACAAGGGTTATTAGCCTATCACAAACTAATGGGTGAATATCAGATGAATCCATTGAGTGTGTGAGATTTGTAAGAAAAAAGGGATTACTTGTTAAGTACAAATGCTTTCATGCAATATTTCGTATCTTGAATTAGGATGATTAATGATGGATGAGAGGTGATGCAGTAATTGTACAAAGTGCAAAGAATAAAGAATGAATGTTTCAGTCAAGAGGAATTAATGTGTGGTTCAAAAGATGCCCTGATGAGCAATGCTTTGAAAATTTAAGAAAGACAGTGGAATTAGACAAAGATTGTGGGGAATTCATAGGGTTTGAATACATGGACCAAATTTTGACTGTAAAATTGTTAATTATGAAAACTGGGAAAAGTTAAGGGACAGGGCTGTTACTGACAACAGTACCAAGAAAACTATGCAGATGATGTGGTTATGTTAAGGAAGTTATTGAAGCAGAATAAATCACTTAAGATTTAATCATGCCATACATAACAACAGATTACACAAACAATACAAATGAAAGGTTGGGTTGAGCATGGATGCACTTTTTTTCCCTACCATTGCTATCTTCTGTTCTACCTTGGTGTTACTACTTCAAGTACAGTAGTGTAACTGAATTAATGTTGTGCTGAAATGGAACTTTTGACTGATTATGACAAGGCCAAATGATAGAGTTCTTAGAGGAATTAGATCAGTGTATATTGATACTCATGAAAAAATGTCAGAGGAGGTGTGGAAAGCAAAGACATTGTTAGATAGTTCCTAAGCCTTTGGGCAACTGGAATATGGCAGTCAGTATCATGTAAGTCTATACTGACTGACCAAACATCTTTTGGTAAGATTTATTTTCCTGACTTTGCCCTCGTCATTTTGAATAGCTTTAATGTTTGAAAAGCCTGCTTTTTTGTTTTAGATTTCTTCTTAGTAGTAAGGAAGATAGCATTTTTGTATACTGAACCAAGGGCTAGTTCCATGTAATTTGTTGTATTAAGATCTTTTAAGCACTCAGTATGTAGTGGTTCTGTAGTTGGCACAGGTAAAAGATAGACCCAATTACAAATGAGGCCTGTCTAATTTCTGTCCAGACTTACCAAAAATGTTTTATTTTGGCCCTAATTAGGAGCAAGCTGTCATACTCCTTAAATAACTGAGGAATACTTTCTGCAAAATTTGCAGCATCCACATCCCATGGAGGCTGATGCTGTAGAAGTTTACAGTAAATACCTTTATACAAGCACTGAAAAAACAATAAAAACCCTCATAAAGACTAAGAATGAAAGAAAAGATGCTTATACATGCTGAAGATCCAAGGAATAAGTACTTTGTTACAAGAAAAAGAAAAGAAAAACATCAAATGTGTGCATGATATCTTGTATACCAGGAATGATGGTGAGTGATCCCACACTTATTGCCTGAAAGATCTGACCAGAGGGAGCTGTGAGGGAGATCTTTTTAGAGCTGCCATACAGCACACAGTACAGATACAGATCCATGGACAGAGGGAGGGTTTATTTCTCAGGTGGGGCCCAATGGGCTCATTTACCATCATTATACAAGTGTTAAACTCTCATATTCCATTCTCATAAGACAATCCTTGCCAAGGCTAAAAAGAAAATGAGCATTTTACCATTTTACCAAGATTTTTCAACTGCCTTAACGCAGAAAGAGTTGCCAGCAGAGCAACACAGTTGCAGTTGATAACCAAGATACAATGGATACTATGTTGACAAAATTCAGTGAAAATGATTCTTCTGAGATAGAGCAGCTTCATTGTTTAGTAAGCTTCGAAAGCTCTTAGAGCAAGAGAGGTAGGGAAAGAAAAAGTAAAGACTTCTCCCTTTAATTGGATAGCATAATGAGTATCAAAGCATGCTGATGAACTGGTCTTGACATTTGTATTAAGTCGATGGAAATCACCAACTGATACCAAGATAATGTGTGCAATATCATGTACTGATTCCACCATCATTGGCTGATGCCTATTCATGATTGAACAATCTATACTAGTCTGATTTGACTGTCTGTGTTACAGTGAACATCACAGAAATGACCCTTGAAATTCATATTTCTATAATGGATCTCCCTAGAGATTCCTGAAGCAAGGGGCACAGACTATGTCTTTCTCAGATTCATTGTGCTGGAATGATGGAGAAATTAACTAATGGAAGAAAAAAATTCATGAATTTCACATCTGGACTTATAAATAATCATACATATGCTCTCCTGAGTTCTTCACCTTTTGATTAGAAAGTTTACTCCTTTTTGTATGAACCCTTTCATCTTTTTTCCCCCATTTGTATGGATAAGAAATTCTTTTAGCCAAATGAACTCTTATCAAAATCCCTCATTGAAAAATGAGCTTTTCAGATGCATTCCCAGAAACATGGAGAATTTTTTGCATAAAAAAATGAATTCTTTATAGCCTCAGCAACCACCGTGTTGTAAGCCACTTCAAGATAAACAGAAGTGACATCGATTAATCAAAACCAAGGCACCACACAGTCAGCATACAGTTTGTTGGCTGGTTATTTGTACTTTTGGCTCATCAACTGCCAGGTTCATTAAGGGCATTGGTGTAAAGCTACTTCCACTAGTCAAAAAATCCTTAACACCTTCAATTGTTTGTATTATTGTAGAACTACATACAAGTTACAGTAAACATAGAATAAATAAAGCCAACTTATGTATCTCTGAATGAATGAGGCCAGAAGTGAAGACACTACCAATGATGGTTCTAGTGAACAAGACATAATACAAGAACAAACACCCTAGGAGAAATCATGCCTATTATTTTTTGTATATTTAATTGCCTTTCCCACCTTTGTAAGTAAGCATCTGGAACATGAATAACTGCCTCATTGGCACACATCCAGTCTTAAGCTGTCATAATGCAATGAAACCAGCATTGACTATCCACAGCTAAGCTCTATTCATTACTCCATAGGTAATCTTCACTGCTTCATAGGCATAATGTACTTAACAAAATTTACAACATTTTCCATGTAATTTAGGCATCCCAGACCAGTGTAATTAATCATCTGGAATACTCTGAAGTAACTGTACTATCTTCCTGAACCATGTATAACTTTAACTTTTCCATCAGACTTTCAGTCATATGACAGCAACCTTTTAGATTGGGTCTTTGACAGTTTTCATGGTATGTGACATACCAGGTCTTAAGATGTATAGGTTCACATGACAAATCAACATAACAGAAACAAGTAGTTATGAAGAGGAATATAAGATATTAGATGAGCGTGAAAGATATAGAGATTATGTGAAAACAAACAAAGCATAATTCATTTGTAGAACATTACATTGTCAGTCACAGTAGAAAGTAGAGTAAATGAGGTTGGGAGTGATATGAACCATAAAAGAAATGTTAAACATTTGAAACCTAATATTTTACTGTACTCAAAGCAAGTTAGTTTGAAGAGAAGAAACCATTGTATGAGAAAGATGCATGAAAAGGTTATCTTGTGCAATGAGAAGTGCTGAGCATCAGGGAGATTATGGTGTGTTATACTATGGGGATTGGTGTTGCTGTGCAAAACCACAAGAAAAAAGTATACTGTGTAGAAAGTGGACCAAGATATAGTGCATTAAAAGCATATGTGGGTGCTACAAGCTTAATTGCACATAACACTGAATACAAATTTCATAATTCCCTCATCATGTATCAACATATGTAGCAATGTAGAAATGAAGCATGCTCACCTTGCTGTACGAGGCAAGAGTAGAAGATGAAAGCAATATTTTGTCCATGATTAAAATGAGGGTCTTCATCTCTCTGATGTCGAACAATGACCCAGAAGCCAAAGGTCATGACAGCAAGCAACAGTATGACGGCCAGCCATGTCCCCCAGTGAAACGACAGCACATAGGTATTCCAGCCAATTGTATGCAGCGAAGAGTTTGTTGCAACATACAGTGTCATTCCAGTGTATGCTATACAGATAAACAAATTTAATGAAACAAATTCATTGTCTGCTGTTATTACCTTTCATGTATTTTAACATTTTGTATTTATACACCAATGATGCATACTACTGTGAGGCACTGTTGTTAAACCCACGAAGAAAAGTTTCAGATTTAGCAGTGAGTATTGACTGATGACAGACTGTACCATAATTCAATATTAAGTTAGAATTAAGTAGTCTGGATACTGTCAGGAACATATCCTTCAGTTGACTAATAACTAATAATATGTAAGTCTTATTGTGATATGTTTCTCATGTAAACATTGATTTGCATATCTTTGTCCTTAGTATTATCTACTTGCAGGTAGATAATGCAATGGTATTGTACAATGGGGAGAGTCAGTATTGTCTTATTTGGATTCATTCTGCAATTAAAAAGGGTATGGTAAATTGTGTTGCTTTATATCAAAATGATTAGGGTACAAGAAAATATCGTGAAACCTGAACACTCACCAACTGGCTCAGAGAAATCCATAACCATGAACCGTTCGTGTGTCATAGAAAGTCCTGCCAGGGCAACATCAGCTCGCTGTGGATGAGATATTTTTTTATCAGAATTTAAGTTTACTGTCTAGGTTTTTGATTTCTGTGTAAGTGTAAAGATTTCATGATAAAATCTGGCAAAAGAATATGGGTCTTTAAGTGGTCTAATTGAGAAAAAGAATTATCTTTATTTTCAGTAGAGTAAGGTGATCAGTGATTACTTGGTATAAGAGATATGAAATCCTATTTTACAAGGCATGATGAATATTCCAGTTGTATGTTGCTATTGAACCTATTTGCACAGACATATTAATTTCCTTTTTACAATGACCTTGTAATGCTTTCCTCCATTGACCTACAAGTAGGTGGGGACGAGGAGTGTAATGAGCTTATGATATTCTTGTGTGTATCTTGTAGATATGGTATGGAATATGATTGCTTCAGACTGTTTAGAAATTTATAATGATTACATGCAACTGTCAGGAGCCAGTTCAAGTAATCATTCAGTACACCAAGAAACTAAAGATACGGGAAACAGCGTATAATTGATAACTTTTTGTACTGTATAGGGAGGGAGCTCTACTTTCATGAGGTCCCATCTCATGAGTTTTCTCTTCCATCATATAACCTTTTAAACTTCTGTGTACTGTCTGTATTTACTGTTTTGTCAATTAACTTGTTTAATCCATCCATAATCCATGCCCTGTATATACTTCCTTACAATGTTTCAAAGAAATTTCGTACTTCTTACTCTGGCTCCTAGTTGCTCTTTCTTTCAAAAACTTGTCCACTGTTAGTGCTATCCACTGTCTACTCTGTTATGATAATTTAGAAACTTTATGATAAAGTCATTCCATATACTCCTTTGCATGGTGGGGAAATATATAGTATCTAACTTTTCCCTGTATCTTACATATCATATTTCAGGTACCATTTTTGTTTCTTTCCTCTGCACCCTCTTTATTAGATCTTTATATTTCTTAAAGTAAAGTGGCCAAAACTGAAATGCATGCTTAGAGTTAGGACTAATACACCATACATATAAATTTTGTGAATAGATTACTGAACATTTTCTTATCCGTGTATTTGATTGCATTTATAATATCAACCAAGAGATAGTTTGCCTCCTTCATAACTCACCCCACATTATGCTCTGGCAATAGGTTGTATACATTGTTGATCCCAAGTCCTAATGCAGCCCATGAGGGAGATTTTTTTTGTTCTGTAGATCTGGTATTTTAGCATCTTTGCCAACCTTGGAACTGGAATGAAGATTGTTTCCTTCCATGATGAAGACACTGTGTCTTTCAGAAAGTCTTTTTATGCTTGACTGTGCTTTCTGGTGAAATATCACTTGTTACAGAATATTGTCACTTGCTTTTTTCTTTTTTTTCTTTTGGTAATTCATCTGAATTATTTTTTATAACTTCAGAAATTTTGTTTCAAGCCTCCCAAGCCATCTCCTCACCCCCCTTAATTGTATCAAATGCTTGATGATGCTGTAGTCTCTGTCTCTTCTTCAAAGCCTGAGCTAGACTTGACTGCTCCTTTTATGTACAGTACATGCATATGGCTATCTGTGATGACTATTTGTGTGTTACAGGGAAAGAGTTTTACACTTGTGTTGCCTCATCTTTCAAACTTTTATGTATTATTTATTTATTTATTTATTATACTTTGCTGCTGTCTCCCGTGTTAGTGAGGTAGCGCAAGGAAACAAATGAAAGGATGGCCCAACCCACCCACATACACATGTATATACATACACGTCCACACATGCACATATACATACCTATGCATCTCAACGTATACGTCTATATACACACACAGACATATACATATGTACATAATTCATACTGTCTGCCCTTATTCATTCCCGTCGCCACCCCGCCACACATGAAATGACAACCCCCTCCCCTTCATGTGTGTGAGGTAGCGCTAGGAAAAGACAACAAAGGCCACATTTGTTCACCCTCAGTCTCTAGCTGTCATGTATAATGCACCGAAACCACAGCTCCCTTTCCACATCCAGGCCCCACAAAACTTTCCATGGTTTACCCCAGATGCTTCACATGCCCTGGTTCAATCCATTGACAGCACGTTGACCCTGGTATACTGCATCGTTCCAGTTCACTCTATTCCTTGCATGCTTTTCACCCTCCTGCATGTTCAGGCCCCGATGATGCAAAATCTTTTTCACTCCATCTTTCCACCTCCAATTTTGTCTCCCACTTCTCCTCGTTCCCTCCACCTCTGACACATATATCCTCTTTGTCAATCTTTCGTCACTCATCCTCTCCATGTGACCAAACCATTTCAAAACACCCTCTTCTGCTCTCTCAACCACACTCTTTTTATTACCACACATCTCTTACCCTTTCATTACTTATTCGATCAAACCCCATCACACCACATATTGTCCTCAAACATCTCATTTCCAACACATCCACCCTCCTCCGCACAACTCTATCTATAGCCCATGCCTCGCAACCATATAGCATTGTTGGAACCACTATTCCTTCAAACATACCCATTTTCGCTTTCCAAGATAACGTTCTTGACTTCCACACATTTTTCAACACTCTCAGGACTTTCGCCCCCTTCCCCAACCTATGATTCACTTCCGCTTCCATGGTTCCATCTGCTGCCAAATCCACTCCCAGATATCTAAAACACTTCACTTCCTCCAATTTTTCTCCTTTCAAACTTACTTCCCAGTTGACTTGTCCCTCAACCCTACTGCACCTAATAACCTTGCTCTTATTCACGTTTACTCTCAGCTTTCTTCTTTCACACACTTTACCAAACTCAGTCACCAGCTTCTGCAGTTTCTCACCCGAATCAGCCACCAGCACTGTATCATTAGCTAACAACAACTGACTCACTTCCCAAGCGCTCTCATCCACAACAGACTGCATACTTGCCCCTCTTTCCAAAACTCTTGCATTCACCTCCCTAACAACCCCATCCATAAACAAATTAAACAACCATAGAGACATCACGCACCCCTGCCGCAAACCAGCAGTCACTGAGAACCAATCACTTTCCTCTCATCCTACTCGTACACGTCTTATATCCTCGATAAAAACTTTTCACTGCCTCTAACAACTTGCCGCCCACACCATATATTCTTAATACCTTCTACAAAGCATCTCTATCAACTCTATAATATGCCTTCTCCAGATCCATAGATGCTACATAGAAATCCTTTTGCTTTTCTGAGTATTTCTCACATACATTCTTCAAAGCAAACACCTGATTCACACATCCTCTATCACTTCTGAAACCACACTGCTCTTCCCCAATCTGATGCTCTGTACATGCCTTCACCCTCTCAATCAATACCCTCCCATATAATTTACCAGAATACTCAACAAGCGTATACCTCTGTAATTTGAGCACTCACTTTTATCCCCTTTGCCTTTGTACAATGGCACTATGCAAGCATTCCACCAATCCTCAGGCACCTCACCATGATTCATACATACATTAAATAACATTACCAACCAGTCAACAATAGTCACCCCCTTTTTTTTTAATAAATTCCACTGCAATACCATCCAAACCCACTGCCTTGCCAGCTTTCATCTTCAGCAAAGCTTTTACCACCTCTTCTCTGTTTACCAAATCATTCTCCCTAACCCTCTCACTTTGCACACCATCTCAACCAAAACACCCTATATCTGCCACTCTATCATCAAACACATTCAACAAACCTTCAAAATACTCACTCCATCTCCTTCTCACATCACCACTACTTGTTATCACCTCCCCATTAGCCCCCTTCACTGATGTTCCCATTTGTTCCCTTGTCTTATGCACTTTATTTACCTCCTTCCAAATAAAGTGTATAGAAATGCTATTTGTATACACACACACACACACACACACACACACACACACACACACACACACACACACAGAACACACACACACACACACACACACACACACACACACACACACACACACACACACACACACACACACACACACACACACACACCAGCCCAAGCATGATCATCAAATGTGTTCATGTGGATGTGTGTGCAGTTTTAAGTTTGTTTACAGATTACTGTTGATGTGCCTAAGTATATATCAGAACATTTTCTGTAACCAATTTTGATTCTTAGTATCTAACTCATTTTTATACTTCACATAGCTAATGCTCACCATTTTGGCTACCTGTTTTACCAATCTTTGCCCCACTGTAATAACATTTCTCACTTTGACCCAGTCTTTGCATACAGTAATGTGAAGTTTTGTGTCTCAGTCACTTCTTGTCCGTTAGTATTACATTATTTTTTTCTTTCTCTGTTTTTCTGCCCTGTATAATGATGTCTTATACCCATGTAACTTCCTCAGTCTCTTCTTACCAGTGAGTCATATGCTTTTCTCTTTATAAGTCTTTCTGTCTTCCTAAATCATGTTTACTTGGAGAGAGTCATACGTACAAGAGACTGCAGGGCGCCCACTAAACCAGAGTAAGTGCCATCCCCTTGATCTATTCCAAATTCAGCCTCTTCAGGAGGTATGATGCTCAGCTTCACCCTGAAGAAATTTAACATCAAAAAGTTATTTCTGTATGTAATATCACACAAGACATAAGATTGGGATATCATGAACATTTTTTAAGTAATAAACACTGGTAGTGAAAATTAAATGTCATCATATTCCATTCCATTACTTACAATTGTACCAATTTAAAAATTTAGAATGGGAAAGTGACATGCATATGACAGGGTTTTGCAATTAGCCTAAGCATAGACTCTATAGCTTGCAGTGCATTGGGTGGCACACACAAATTAAAAACATGATTCTTATCTAAAAAATCAGTCTTGGAATAATTTATAATATTTGATTATTGTTAGCCATAACTTTTATCACTCTCCTCCAACAGAGAGGCAGCAAAAAGAAAATGAAATTGTCACACAACAGAGACCCTTTCCCGAACTATCAAACCGCTGACTGACTCAGTTTCACCATCAGGTGACCTGAAATCAAGGTAATTGTTGATCTTCTCTCACACTCCATATTATGACTTCTTACCTTCCATAGCTCTTCCAGTTAAACCAACTTGTATCAGCAATGTGATCGAGACTGATCTATAACTAGCAAAAAGTATGTAGTTACCTAACTGCAACAATCAAGTTGTACAGTACAGGGAAGATGTTCTCAACTCTTATAGCACTATCCAATAAACTGTCTTTACTGTCATGCAACTCTTAAAAATTCATGTAAGCCTTACATTTCTGGACACTTTACTTCTCTCGTGATTGTTGCAATATCCGTAAATTTTTTCAGCATGAATCAGGTCCCTCATGTAAATGGAACACCATTGGTTGCTCAAGTCCAGGTAGAAAAGTTCCTCTGACATGAGTTTTGTGTTCCTTTCTGCTCAAATATTTTCACCTTGCTGAAGGAGTTCCACTCTTATGCTTGCATAAAAATTTTAAGTTTCTTAACTAGCCTCCTGTGTGGGAAAGTTTTGAATCTCATTTGGCAGTCTAAGAATGTATGTTTTCTGGTTACCTTTTCCGGGGTTTTACAGACTGCTTGTTAGAGATGCCAGTCTTTGTTCAATGTATTTTTTATGCTTCTTTTTTGAAAATAGGCAAAACATTTCATCTCTTCCATCTGCTAGTGCTGATCCATCTTTCACTGATTTTTGGAGCAGAGGCTTAAGTAGTTGTCAGGTGTTGAATCTAACATGGATTAAGATTCATTAGTAGCCTAATTCTGTTTAACAATCTTACTGCTTTTTATGATCTCTTTCCCATTCCACTTACTAGTGTTGGGAATATTTTCCATGGTGACTTCACAAGCTGTTTGCATTGAGCTTCTTATATAATTCTTCTGCAACTTTTCTCTTTGTATCCCTCAGTTTGATTATATACTTGTATAGATAATGGACTTCCGCAGTTCTCAGCTGCTGGCAGTGCACAGTATGTACAGCCTTCCTGGTTCACCTACCCTTTCCTAAGCCAGAAAATGGCACCAAGGTCCAGGAAAGTGCTACCCTTAAGTGGTGGCTGGCAAAAATGATATGCATAAATATTGACTCAGTCACCTGACTACTGTTGTCCACATAGTGATTCATTTATCTTCCCTTTCTCTTTTGTTTCCACTGTTATTTAGGTAACTTATTTACACTATGGTGTCAGATATGCTGTGTATGTGTTTGTTATGTAATATAATGCTTGAATGAATTTAAGTAGTGATAATGCACAATATTGTTAATGAGTGTGTAAGAGTTGGCAGCAGAGGATTGTGTAGTGTTCCTTTAAATCAGGTGCTATGTTTTTGTGCCCATTCCAGTTCATCACTATGAGTGTGTTATTTCTCATATTGCATAAATGGATATGTAATGATGATATGAGATGGCTTTGAAGAGTGAGTATTATTGGCAGTGCAATCCTGCATAGTGTCTGTTTAAGTCCACCTATTAGTATTTTTGTATCCCTTTACAATTCATTCACCATCATGAGGTTATAGAGCAAGAAGGTGTAACACTTAAGGAAGTTTGTGCATTCCTGCAAGCATCACAAATTGATAATTCAATTTAGTTTTCTTTTGTTTCCTTCAGCTTTTTTTTTTTATTTAGTGCCAGATTTAGAAACTACACCTTTGCCCTGGGGATAGGGGAGAAAGAATACTTCCCACGTAGTCCCTGCGTGTCGTAGAAGGCGACTAAAAGGGAAGGGAGCGGGGGGCTGGAAGTCCTCCCCTCTCGTTTTTTTTTTTTTTTAATTTTCCAAAAGAAGGAACAGAGAAGGGGGCCAGGTGGGGGTGTTCCCTCAAAGGCCCGGTCCTCTGTTCTTAACGCTACCTCGCTATCGCGGGAAATGGCGAATAGTATGAAAAAAAAAAAAAAAAAAAAACCTTTGCCCTAATAAAGCAGTAGTTGAAAAAAGGATCAATTAATATTTTCATATTTTACTGGAGGGTTTATAGTCTTGTGAATGCATCTGAAATTGATTACACAGCCATATGGATTTTTGTACTTTGCTGCAGACTGGTTATCATGGTGTATTTCATAATTTGCTTCCTTTCTTCCTAACTTCTATAATGTTGTCCTTATGCTGATGTTTTAAGTTAGCTACTTCCTTTCTCATTTATAATAAATATTTCTCCTATGTCTGCATGTCTCTGTTAGTGTGTGTGTATATGCGTGCACATGTGGATGCAGACTTGCATCATTCAGTAAAAGCTACAATTATATCACATGCCTAAAGTTTAGAGCAGCAGCAAGAGTGAGGATGATATCCACAAGGTAACCACCATACTCCCCTTTCTCCTTTACTTCGCCTGACTTCCCCACCATTACTCCCTCTGAAAAAGAAATATGTCATTAAGAGTTCCATTTTTCTTATCTAAAAACAATAGGAACATGAAAATTCATAATTTGGTTTAGGCAAATATTTCCTTTTGTTGAACTGGCAAAAGGCTAATCATGAAACAGACTTTAAGATACTTCATTTTTTCTTTTTACATGTACAGTGTAATAATCAGATATTTTCATCAACTTTTGATGAAACAATTTTGTGAAATCCCAGACTGAATTCCAATTATACAATTTCATTCAGTTTTAAATTTCAGCATTAATGTATATGGCACTGTACACATACACGCAAAGGTCCAGGAGCATGCATCAAGTATCAATATGCTCCTGATTGAAGATGTACGGAGCCCTCTATTTCTTTCTTCTTAGAGGATAAGCTCAGTATAGCCTCAGTAAAGGTATGTCCCAAGACTTAGTCTGCAACTATACCTTAATAAAATTAACCCAAAGAAATAGAAATCCTGTGGTCTGAAAATGTAGAAATTATATTGTTAAACTCTAATGATGATTAAGATTTGAAGCTTCATAGGAAAAGCATGTATGAAGAATTCATAACAATATTATTTTAAAGTGCGATGAGAAGGAAAGACACCAGTTACATCAAGACTGAACTTACCCAAACGTTTAGCAGTGCAGTGGTTTTCAAACCGAGCAACAGAGTTAAGTGATGTGGACTTGTTGCATACGGGTAATTTCATTATATGAGGACTATACTGCAAAGAAAAAAAAATTTCATCAAACTGGCACACTCCCAGACAATCAATTGTTACATTCTCCCATTTATGCTCAAGATATCACCCATCACTATAATGCTACAAACACTGTTTTGACATTTCCAAGACCCTTCATGCCCACGATGCAACTACCATAAAGAAGACACCAAGCACTTATTATTCATTTGCCTTGCACTCTTTGCATATTAAAATGCACGTCACAACTCTTTAAGACCTGTCATCCTGACCAACTTCATCAGCGCTGCAAGAGCCTCATTAAGGATAGGGTACTCCAGGGGTAGGAAGTAAGGAAGTGGTATATATATATTTATTATATTTATTATACTTTGTTGCTGTCTCCCGCGTTAGCGAGGTAGCGCAAGGAAACAGACGAAAGAATGGCCCAACCCACCCACATACACATGTATATACATACACATCCACACACGCACATATACATACCTATACATCTCAACATATACATATATATACACACAGACATATACATATATATACATGTACATAATTCATACTGTCTGCCCTTATTCATTCTCGTCGCCACCCCACCACAAATGAAATGACAACCCCCTTCCCCCGCATGTGCACGAGGTAGCACTAGGAAAAGACAACAAAGGCCACATTCGTTCACACTCAGTCTCTAGCTGTCATGTATAATGCACCAAAACCACAGCTCCCTTTCCACATCCTGGCCCCACAAAACTTTCCATGGTTTACCCTAGACGCTTCACATGCCCTGGTTCAATCCATTGACGGCACGTCGACCCCGGTATACCACATCGTTCCAGTTCACTCTATTCCTTACACGCCTTTCACCCTCCTGCATGTTCAGGCCCCGATCACTCAAAATCTTTTTCACTCCATCTTTCCACCTCCAATTTGGTCTCCCACTTCTCCTCGTTCCCTCCACCTCTGACACATATATCCTCTTTATCAATCTTTCCTCACCCATTCTCTCCATATGACCAAACCATTTCAAAACACCCTCTTCTGCTCTCTCAACCACACTCTTTTTATTACCACACATCTCTCTTACCCTTTCATTACTTACTCAATCAAACCACCTCACACCTCATATTGTCCTCAAACATCTCATTTCCAGCACATCCTCCCTCCTCCGCACAACTCTATCTATAGCCCACTCTTGCAGCCATATAACATTGTCGGAACCACTATTCCTTCAAACATACCCATTTTTGCTTTCCGAGATAATGTTCTTGCCTTCCACACATTTTTCAATGCTCCCAGAACTTTCGCCCCCTCCCCTACCCTATGACTCGCTTCCATTTCCATGGTTCCATCCTCTGCCAAATCCACTCCCAGATATCTAAAACGCTTCACTTCCTCCGGTTTTTCTCCATTCAAACTTACCTCCCAATTGACTTGTCCCTCAACCCTACTGTACCTAATAACCTTGCTCTTATTCACATTTACTCTCAGCTTTCTTCTTTCACACACTTTACCAAACTCATTCACCAGCTACTGCAGTTTCTCACCCGAATCAGCCACCAGCACTGTATCATCAGCAAACAACAACTGCAATATCTCAAATGCAAAAGAGATTGGAGGAAGGATTAACCTTTGGAAACACTATGGTTCTTCAGCAAGGCATGAGAAGGCTTTTGATTCATGTAAAATGCAGCACCATGAAGAAATCTCGCCCTGTGTATTCATGAATTGTGCAGAGATACTCAACAGCATACTTGTATCTTTCCTCAAAAAGTGAATGAGATTGACATCACTCCAAGGGAAATGAAGGAGGGCAAATGTAAATTTAACCAACTTTTAAGGAAAGGGACAAAGATTCTAGACTATGGGTTGATATTCCTGGTAAGCAAAGTCTTTAAAATACTGGAGAGGATAACTGGGATTAAACTTGAAAAGGAGACACTACTAAAGTGAAAGAGAATATGAGTTCAGAGGCTGGACTTCTATTATAACATGAGAAATGGCTGAGACGAAATAGTTAAGAGTGGACTGTGTGTCTTTAAACTGCCAAAAAGTTGTTGACTCTATTTCCCATGCGAGGCTGATAAAAATATTTGAGTTACAGGCAGAGAGGTAGACTTCTTCAGTGGATCAAAACTTAGTGGAAGATAGCAAAAGACTCAAGTTAGAGACACTCAAATTGTGTGTAATTAACCAGTAGAGTTCTGCAAGACTTATTCATAATACCGATGCTATTCCTTGCTAATAGAAGTGAAAACATAACTGAATACGTGTGCAGATGATGCTATAGTTCTGATATAGGTTAAGAATAACTAGTATTGTGAGAACCTCCAATGGCTTTTCAGCTGTGGTTAGATACTTGATCAAAGAAGGTCTACCAAAGTCACTCTAAGGTGATGAGGATGTAGTTAGTGAAAAGATACCTAGTTCCAAATACCATCTTGCGAGAAAGAAATTGCTGGAGTTACTACAAGAAAGGGAGTTAGTAGGTTTACATTTACATAGTTTCAAGCCCAAATTCTGAACATGGCTTTAGGAAGATTGTTAAGTGGGCAAATTAATTAGTGAACATCATAATTGATTTCAGGTACATTGGTATGAAAATGCTAGAAAAATACGTGGCAAATATACTACAACCAAAATAAGAGTATGCAACACCATTCTGATTGTCTTATCTGAAGGAACACTGATCTGCTGAAGAGGGACAAGAAGTAGACAAAATATTGCATGTACCAGATGTAAGGAAATCAGCTTCAGGAGAGACTAGCACCCACAGCATTAACCATGTTGGAAAAAGAAAGGTGGGGAGACATGATAATAGATACAAGTTCATGATTGAATCTGAGGTAGATAGAGAAGAGTTTTTACATTCGAAATGTCACATGGATAAGAGGGGATAACACAAAAGAATGTAAAAAGCAAGCTAAAAAATAGATGTGAAGAAATAATTTAGTCATAAAGTTGTAGATACACTGAAGTTAAGAGAGAAAACTGAAAGTGCAGATGATATGAGTAAGTTTCAGAGGTAACAATATACAAAAGAAACTTCTGAAGATGAGGCTCTTTGAATGTAGCTTCCTTCCTTATATTGTACATTTAGTTTAGCACAAGTAAGTCACCATACACACCAGCTCATACTTGACAGAAGGGAATGTGTGGTTAGACTTTGTATCTTGGACCATCAGAATACTTCTCAAATTGTTCCCGACAGAAGACTGATGATGAAGCTAGACATTCAAGCTAAAGTCAGAGGAGGGCTACATTAATGTCTCAACAAACATGTAACTTAGAGCGAAGGGAAAACATGTGTCAGAAGAGCTTTTACAAGGTGGGCAAGGATGACATATGGCTCATGGCTTTGTGCTGGACATCACTTTGCCAAATAAGCCTGAATCATGGCTGAATATGTTTAACTACTGCTTAAATCAAGAAGTACAAAGTATAGGGATAAAGAAATATTGCAGAAATCTAAACAATGCAGTGTGATCAGGGAGATGGCCAGTGAAATTTAATCAAGGGAAAAAACAGTCATGAAAGTGGCAAAGGGGTTAGAAATAACATGACTATAAGTACTGCATTGAGGAAAACAAATTACAAGTCATGTGACAAGACTTAGTTGACCTCATGCTAAACTCTAGTACCTGATCAGGAGTTACAGTGGATGTGACTCACTATTATGGCAGTAGCTTTAACCACGTGTCCCTTGAAATCTTCCGGTCCAAGGCCTGGCAGGTGAAGGACAGTCATTGCAGCTTTCTCTCCACGAGAATTCCATCTAGTCACTGGAATATTTAGGCTTTCCATTCCATCACCAAACAGGTATACCTCCTCCATTACTACTTCCCTAGAACTCTGGTAGAGAACAGCGTTAGAAAGTTCTTGTTGCATTATATTTTTATGTTCAAGTAGAAGCAACAAGGAAAACTGTCCAAAATTCATATTTTTTTTATATACTTTATTGCTATTTCCTGCGAGAGTGAGGTAGTGCCAGGAACAGTTGAAGAAATGCCACATCTGCTCACAGTCGTTCTCAAGCTCTCGTGTGATGCACCAAAATCACAGCTCCCTATCCACATCCACGCCCCACAGACCTTTTCCTGGTTTACCCCAGACACTTCACGTACCCTGGATCAGTCCACTGACAGCATGTCAAACCCAATATACCACATCTTTCCAATTCACTCTATCCCTTGCATACCTTTCACTCAGCATGTTCAGGCTCTGATTGCTCAAATCTTTTTCACTCCATCCTCCATCTTCAGTTTGATCTCCCTGTTCTCATTGTTCCTTCCACTTTTGATACATGTATCCTGTTTGTCAACCTTTCTTCACTTATTCTCTCCGTATGTCCAAACCATTTCACTACCCCTCCAGATGTCTTGAATGCATACTTTTTACCGCTACACATCTCTCTTAACCTTTCATTACTCAATCAAAGTACTTCTCACCACACATTTTCCTCAGACCTTTCATTTCCAACACACCCACCCTCCTCTGCAAAGTCGTATCTGCACTACATGACTCATATCCATATGATAATGTTGGGACACCTATACCTTCAAACATACCGATGTTTGCCCTATCAGATAATGATCTCTTTCCACTTATTCTTCAGTGCTCCCAGAACATTTGCCTCCACACCCACGCTATGACTCATTTCCATGGTTCCATTCACTGCCATGTCCACTCCCAGGTATCTAAAACATTTCACTTCCAAGTTGTCTCCTTTCAGCTCATCCTGCTAAACCTAACCTTGCTTTCCCCTCCCTCCAAGACTCGTGCATTTATCTTTCTCAACGCCCCATTGGATCATTGACAACCATGGTGGCATAACACACCCTTGCCACAGATCAACCTTCTCTTGGAACCATTTACTTTCCTCTCTTGCTACTCATACTCATGCCTTACACCTTAGAAAAAACTTCTTTGCTTCTAGCCCACACTGTATATTTTTTAGACCTTCCACAAAGCATCTCTATCAACCCTATCATATGCTGTCTCCAGATCCATAAATGCTGTCCATCTGTTTCTCTGAATGTGTCTCACATTTTTTAAAGCAAACACCTGATCCCCACATTCTGTACCACTTCTGAAACCACACTTCTCCCCAATCTGCTTCTTTGTACATGCCTTCACCCTAGCATACAACTTACCAGGTACTCTCAACAAAATTATATCTCTGTAGGTTGAACACTCACCTTTATCCTCCTTGCCTTTATATAGTGTCATTATACATGCATTCTGCTAATCTTCAGGCACCTCACCATGATACATACATACATTGAAAATCCTTGCCATTCAATCAACAACACAATGAGCCCCTTTCATGATAAATTCATCTGCAATATCATCCACTCCAGCTGCTTCGCCATATTTCATCTTGCATAGGGCTTTCACTACCTCTTTTCACTTCACTAAACCACTCCCCATGACTTTCTCATTTGCATACCACGCCGGCCCAAACACCCAAATTTTGCCACTTTATCATTCAAACATTCACAATTCCAAAATACTCAATCCATCTCTTCAGGATGAGGCTAAGTCTGCTCAGAAGTCATCCTTGTTTCAGTTTGGAAAATTTTAGCTCGGCAACCCAGTAGCAAATAAGTAGTGGACAAGTGATAAAATAGAGTGAAGTAACATATCACAAAACCCCAAATATACCCCTCTTTATTTAATAGATGCTGAATATTTCTCTAAATCAGTGGTTCCCAGCCTGTGGGACATTTTTTTTTTTCGGTTGCACAGGAAGAGTAGAACCAGTCATAAACCGGCGCAAATGATTTTCTGCTATCAATGATCTCTGAACCGTCGCCAAGTATCTAGGTGTATCATTGGTAGCGAGTACGGCAAGCTTTATAAACGAGGTCGAGCTGATGCTGAGGGTAGGGAGTCCGTTTTTCATTTCCATGATTTTATTTTTGATTTATCGTCATACTCTATAAATTAAGATGGCCAGTTATATGATTAGCTTTGTAGGCGTGTTACTTGAAGCTGACCATAGTTCAAGTATGCTTTCTAACTGCTCTCGCGATAAATGACATTCACGTTGCTCAAAATTTGTAAAGTAGCTACGATTCATTTTCTTTGCTTTTCCAATATTACAGTGGACTTTTATTTCGTTGGCATTTGAAGAAATTAACTATATTCTGTTGATATGAATTTTTGCAATTCAGGTTATGTAACACCCTTCTTGGATTTTAAACATGGTGCTTTTGCCTGTATTTCCATCATTGCCTCGACTTTGAACCTTCATTAGTGTCAAAAGGTAAAGCAAAAGCAACTGTGAAAGTAGATCCTACCTCATATATCCTTTCAATCTCTTAATCCTCTCTCATATATAGGAGTAGAAAAAAAAATATTCGGCTGAAAGTCTTGCCAATAGGACAGAGTATAGGGTAAGCTTATGATGGGTAAGACTGGTATGGTGATTAAGGAATCACTTTCAAGTAGAGTCACTCAAGGAAATTATTTGAGTGGCACATATTTTAATAGTTATGTTTGCAGTAACGTTATTAATAGTTGAGGAATGCTGGTATCATTGTATATATACAGCAAACCAACACACGATCGTGTACTCCAATAATCATGACTTCATCACTCTTAAAGAGAAAGTAAAACGAATTTGAAAATTAGACGAGAGTTTGTCAAGTTCTGTTGCCATAACTTTCACTCTTAAGATAAGGTTGTAGTTTTCTAATAAGGATAGGTATATTCAGTTTAAGTACGCTAGAGTAGAAATATGATACAGTGAGCTCTAAAGGCTTGCATTTTATAAGTAATCGCAGACAGGCTTGCCTTAACGTGTGCTCTGTAGATGAAGTGTTTGGGAGTGACATGTTCGTCATTGACCTAAAGTGTATTTAAGCATTGTGTTAGCTGTGCTTGTAGTAGCACATCTTAAAAGAAAATACTTAGTTGTTGCACATAATAAAGTACAAGATGTGGACTTAAGAAAATAATGCATTAGAAAAGTAGCGGTAAATTTATGCAGGATTAAAATATGGCAAGGAATTGTATCGTGTCATGTAGCTAATCGATGAGAGGGAGTAAAATTCTCGGGATATGTAATCAGCACAGGAATAGGGATAATTGCAATCAATTTCTTCAAGTTAATCAGGTATCCACTTGTTTTATTTGCAGATGCGTCCTTTTCTTGCCCGGAAGAAAGTGTTTTATATATTTATGCACGATTATTTTCTCACCAGTTTATGTACCGGTGACTGGCGTGGTTAAGCCCGAGTTTTGAAGTAGGCAGTACAACATGGAGTAATGTAGTTATCACTACCTCCAAACATCTTGGATTCTTAAGTACCTATTCACCGTGAATCTTGGTTGACTAAAGGTACAGAACACCTTAGGAAGTGTGTCAAGAGGACTAGAACTTGCAAACTTGAGCTTAGTATGCAAGTGATCTATTACTGTACCTTAAGTAGATACCTAATCATTAAAGAGCACAATGTACCATGCTGTAAGATGCTTGAAACCATCGAGCTGTGGCATTAAACTGTGACCGACACTGGGGTAGGTCGACGCCCAAAACAATATGTGTAGCAGTAACGTAGTCTCTCTGTTCTTGTTTCCATAAGGAGGCGAGTGTGGCAGCCAGGCCCCTGCGGGAGGTGACGTGGAGAGCGGCAGGTTGGAACTGTGACTGCATCACTCCACCCTCAGGAACGGTAATGGCTTCATCCAGAGCTTTAATGCTCTCCCACATCCGAGGCAGGTCGCACGACAGGTAGAACACCATATGCCGACTCAGCGTTGATGCAAAGATTCGTTCTATAGCCTTATCAGCTGAAGCTGTGGTTAAGAGACTTTATCAATATACTTCAAGTGAAACATCCTGAAATAAACTGTAACAAGATTGATGAACAGTCACAAAGAACTGATGCTCTTGATATGTGACTTATGTGGCTATTGAGAAATGCACAACAGTCCAGCAGAAATCAGGACAAGGTAGGCAATAGAAGCTCACGTTATCTTTTTACTAAAGCAAATACTGAATGTTTATACATATATTAAATAGAGACTTTGCATGTGAAAGATGCCTGTTTACATAGTTTCTGAATGTGGAATGTACCAACACTATTTGAATACATATATATTGAAGAAAATCAGGAATAGTGTACTTACCTACCTCCTCCATCACACAAAAATATATCTCATTGACGTTAATTAGCTTCGCGAATTCGGCAATGAAGTGTGCCATCGTCGCGTAGTCTTCCGCTGCCGGGGATGGTTGAACCTCTTCCTCCTGTACTCCAGCCCAGCAGGCGGCTGGGGACTGATCGTCTGGGCTTGGTTGAGCTGCCCACAGGAGAGAAGCCATAAGCCAAAGACACATCAAACTTGATCCACCCATTTGGCCAACGTTCACGCAATTACGGTAACAATTCTAGTCTGTAAAAGGGGAGATTGAGCTAGCCACATCATAAGTGGGTGATTTTCTCATGATAAGTGCTTATTTTACTTATTAAGATTGTCATATAGATTCAGGAACTTCAGAGGTATATCAGGTCTCCCTTTAATCTTCTCATTTCCATAATGGACAAATAAAAAAACGTTAGGTTCTGTTTCACAGTTTAATTATTTCGGGCACCACCTTTGTTGCCTTTCTCTGGATCTTTTCTATTTCATTTTTTTTTTTTAATGTGGGACCCAACTTGTAACTTGTTAATAGTTTACTAAACATTTCTTTATATACCAATACCACAATATGGGCATCGAATATGAAGAAATGGACGTTAGACATATAGAAAACCACGAAGTAGGCCTACATAGATATGTATACAAAGAAACCGGACGCTATTCCAAACCAAAGACTTGGGGTACTATGTATGAGATGAGATGGTCCAGATGAGGTCTTCCCCAGGATATTGAAAGAAGCGAACCGAGATATAGCTTTTACGGTCACCAAAATATTCAACATGTCACTGCAGCAAGGTACATATTTACTGAAAGCTAGTTAACACCAGATTTCAGAGAAGACGGGAAATGTACTTCGAACTACTGGTCCATTGACCTCATGGCTGTTTAAAGTGCTAGAATCAAGAGAAAATGTGACATTCCTATGACAAAATTGCTAAATATCTGACAATCAAGATGGTTCCTGTAATCACACATCAAGATTAACGAACATGACTGAGTTCTTTAGTCATACAACAAGTGGGACTCCAAAATTCTTTGTTATATAACTGGATTTTCGCAGAGTCTTCGATAAAGTACCATCTAAGAGATTAGTACATAAAATCAAAGGTCACCTCACGGGTGACCGAATCGGCGAGTGGATTGCGGATTAGTTCATTACCCGGAAACTCATAGATTGGCGAAACGTCTGACCGGCTTCACGCGTTTCAGAGCCACAAGGTTCACTCCTGGGACCCTTACTCCCTAACATATATGTTAGTGACATAGAGACTTTACTGACCAGTAGGTTCTGAAGATCTGCCGACGACACAAACTTAGGAAACAGTTAATTCAAAGGGAGACTACCGACAATGTCGAGGGGAATTTTGCGAGACTAGTGAATTGGACAAGGACATGGAAAAATGCAGACTGTAAAATACTCTCAGATCTAGGCAAGACATATTTCACGGACATCTCTTACCTTATAAAAGCAGTTAGCCAGTAATAATATCTCTTTAAAGAAAAGTATCTTATAGCGATTAGCAGTGATGACTCAACCACAAAGTATATTCATTCCCTTGCAGAATCCAAGTGCAATGCAGACTTCGTCGGACTTGATAAGAACTTTTTACAGTCCACAGTTTTCTAAAAAAAAAAAAAAAAAAAAAAAATCAATAATATCTTTACCATATACCCAAATACAATGAGAATAATGAAAAGTTACTTTCACGCGAAAAAAAGTGGTCAAGGGATGTTCCTTTAAGTGGATGATGGATATTAAGATTACTGGATCCACGGTAGAACCAAAAAAAAAGATATTGTTTGACGTGGACGTTAGTCATATATCACTGCAGATGAATATTCTACAGCGCAGTACACAAGTCTGACGCAAAAGATAAAAAAAAAATGAAAATCCTTAATGATAGGCACGCGTACACAAAAACTGGAGCAGACGACGTAGTTTGTCTTATCAAGGACTAGATTTATGGCTCTGTTCATCTTATTTATTTCAGAAATTTATAGATTTTTCACGTGGCGCTGTATGTGGCAACACAACTTGAAGTTGCCTCTTACCGCTTGACGGCCCAGCACCCTTGTGTCACTATCATTACGTAGAGCACTGCTCGAAACACAGGTCGATAATCACCCTATAGTGATTTTTCGTGTAGACTTCTCTCACATTGGTTATATAACGTTCTTGAATTATTCACTCTTTCCGCATCCACGTTCTTACGAGACGAAAAGGTTCAAAGAAAAGTCAATGGAGACGAGAGAACATCAAACGACGTTAGATCTATAATGTTCAACCATTAATGTTTAAAACTTGTTGTTTGCACAGGTGGGCGGCATTTCTGATAGGCAGCCATGTCAATAATCTATCATCTCTTTTGTTCTGCGTGAAGGATGGCAAGCGAATGGTGAAGTCATGGTTCGACATGTCACGTACTGTACATTCTTCTTAAGTTCTTGGAAGAGTGAGCGAATTCTTCACAACACATGGTATGTGTTCATGGGTAACGCATGGATAACACATGTAACATACAGTTGTTCATGGTTAACACTTGGTGCATGTAGTCGATTATATATAATGTAGCAAATGATTATATTATTATTATTATTATTATTATTATTATTGTTATTATTATTATTATTATTGTTATTATATAATTGATGGCCTAGTGAATTAACTAGACACTGAAAATACAGAAATAAATCGCAATTGTACACGGTTGGACTTTTAAAAAGGAGGGGATTTTCTGAACTTAAATCATTACATAACATTAGGGGGGTTAGCAGTATCCTAGTCGTAAATGACGTAAGAGTAACTGAGAAAGACCTTGCTTACGCATTTTCCCGTAGTCGCTGTTGCGTGGTAGTTAGAAAGACCAGTTGCGTTAGGAAGAGACAAGTTCAAGAAAAATTAATAGTGTAAATGTTCTTGAGTTGAAGCGCATGTAGTAGTGTCTCAAGTTTACAAAGAATATACTGACGATGAATGGAGTATTTATTGATGGTGATCACGTGTATCGTCCTGCTTCGTCTGCCGTCCAGAATTATAACATCAAAATAGTTTTGTTAACCGGGCATCCTGTAGGGGACTGAGGCTTAACGAGACATTAGTGCGTGTGGAACAGGAGGGGTGAAGCTGGTATTCCACCTTAGTTATGGAAGCTGCCAAGTGTATTTTATGTGGCTAGTGAGAGCTGTTGTCGACACATGGTAAGCACGGCCGTCCATGAAGCAAAAGATGGTATATACCATCGTTCATGAGGAAGTGAGGAAGAACAACGAAACAGTTCATACGGGTCTTACCCTAGTTGAAATGGCCATAACACGGAGTGCAGAGCCTATCAAAAATAGGGTGTGGGGAAGGGGTTTTAGGAGTAGTTTCCTGGGAGTATCCAACAGGACTAGAGGGAAAAGGCATGAAAAAAAGAGACATGGGGATCTTGAACCTGAATGATAAAGGGAATGAAGAGAAACTATGGCGAGAGTAATGTGCATCGTAAAGACACGAACAATTAAGGGACGTGTGGTCCAGTGGATGCAAGGATTAAATAAGCACAGGATATACAGGATCTGTCCTTGTTGAAAGAACATTTTCAGATGTAACCACGCATTGAGGATTACGAGTCAACAGTAGTGAACTCATCAGAAACAGAAAAGTAGGTGTTACCGAAATCAAGCAATTTAACGAAGTCAACGGACTTTAAATGACTTCTGATTTTTGAACTGGAAGGAGACTATTCCAGATAATGATTACCGGGTTGAAGAAGGAAGTAAAGCGGATCACAAGGTTCATAAAAGTTATTAGATATTCCAATCCCAGTTTAATTCATATTTAGAATGAGAAGAATTGGTCGATATGGTCAGGACTCATAGGAACGACCAGGATTCAAGCGTCAGTAGGTACCAACATCAACAGGCCAGAACAGTACTATATAGTAACTAACACTAGAGCCTGTAGCCAGCACTAGGGAATGACACGAAAAATAACCAGCCGTCGCCCTAACCAGGCTGCCGTTAATAGCATTGATAGCCAGGAGCAGGAGCGCCAGCAACCACCTCCAGCACCTGAAGAAGGACTGAACGCTACACTGCCGACGTTAAGTATGCATAGACAGTGAAACTGCCCCTTCCAACCACCATTAAAGCACAAAAGAATAGACTCAAGTCGTCCGAGTCAATATATCGAGTGTGGTAATGTTTTACAGTGGGTGGCTGAAATTATCCTAATAATGCCATTTATATTTTGTAACATATCACTCATTACTAAGGACAGCCTGCAGACATCGAGGCTCATCCACTAATCATGAAGACTCTCGGTGCCCCGTCGTCGTAAATCCAATTACGTCGCTTGCAGTAGAACCCCCCATGGAACGTAACACTGAATAATTCCAATATTTTCCAGTTGATTGAGGATTGCAGCAACAGTTTTTTCTCTTAAATTGGTATGGAGTGCTCCTTCAGTCTGGTGCTGAGGGGGAGAAAATACAAAGTCGGGGATTGGAAGAAATATTACTTTGGATAAAAGGGGGGGAAATCAGCTATAAGAGCTGCCCCCAAGATGAAAAAAAAAAAAAGTTAATGAATAGATGAAACAAGCTACTCAGATGTTTCGCTATAATATCCGTTTTTTTTTTTTCTCTTTTTTAGTCGGGAATATTCTATAAACGGCTCCTTCAGCAACCCTCCTGTGTTTCTTATAGGCTTACTGAAAATTACAGGGTCTCACAGACACTAATTCTGGGAACACGAAGGACAATGATTGAAGGACGGAATGCTTAACACTGGAGAAAGCCTCACTAATTAACGTGGTGCAGATGGATTCACCTAGTGGCCAATCCATCTTCGCGAATAATGACACAACCAATTTATCATGCATAACATAATGCATTTAGACAGAAGCAGACAAATAGACAAAAAAGCGATACAGGGTGATAGAGACGCGTGGACAGTGTCAGACACGAGGGAAGCAGATTCAGAGACATTCAGATAATAAAAAGAAATGAGACAAGACACAGTGGCATAATGTACAGATAGGCCGACAAAATCCGCACACAAACACTGACAGAAGGACACCTACATAGACAAAACTGTAGAACGCTAGAAAGACGAACGACGTACGAGTATAAAACTCCGTACCATATTAATTGGTTACCTGCGCGCGCACACACACAATTTATTTACAATATATACTTAAAAGATATATGCATATAATAGCTGGTCACCTCACTAAAAGACACATGATGGTATAATAGAAAAGGTCAAGAGAAGGGCAATTAGATAAGGCAGATGTTCGTTTTTCAATATGATAACCACTTTAGCGTCACTCTCTCCCCATGTCTTAAATAGTCAAGCCCTGTGTTGTAATAGTGTTCAAAATCACTCTAATGTTTAGTGGAAAGCCTACAGTAATTCTACATCTAGGCCTCGATCGAATGGCAATCCTACTTCTCACAAACCAAAGACCATGGTCTGTGTTTACCTTACGGGCGATCTTCGTTTCCGTCCACTTAATACCTCAAGTGATTTCATATCCAGTAAATTTAATCTCGCATGAAGATAAGTTCCATACCCCGGAATCTGCTTCAGTGACGTCCTTGATCTATACACACCCAAATTGACGGTGTTTATTAGCTATTGCGATAACTCATTTGCCGTCGGGAATTTTTGCTCATCCACCTCTTGTATAGATCACATGCCATCTCGTATCCTTCTTTGAGTGTGGCGATGAATGATACTGTGTCACGCCTCAATCCTCAAGGGAAAGTGGCACAAAGTTTACCCACTCACTCTTTTACATATTCGCCATTTCCCGCTTTAGCAAGGTAGCGCCAAGAACAGATTATTGAGCCTTAGATGGAAAATCCTAACTTAGCCCCTTTCACTGTTCCTTTTTCTTTATTATTTGAAAAGTAAAACGAGGGGAAGATGTCAAGCCCACCGCTCCCACCCCTTTTAGTCGCCTTTCTACGACACTCGGGAAATACGTTGGAAGTATTTTTTCTCCCCTATCCCCAGGGATGATTATATATAGCGACAGCGACAGCGACAAAGTATAATAAAAAAATATAATATATATATATATATATATATATATATATAATCTAATTAGTATTAGCAAAGCGATAAATATTGGTTAGTCTCTACATTTTGCTTTTAATAGAGAGAAATGTATGATAAAAGTATATAAGGTAGCTGTAGAAGAAGAATATAAAGAAGTGTGTGAAGAAGCGACTCTGATCTTCACTCGGCTAATGTTCATGCATTATACAGAGCCTGCAGTGAAATGGAATAAACATGTGCTCCATTTGCGCAATTAAGGAACACAAAGAAAGGGGGCTGGACAAAAAAGGATGTCATTTACCAAGGAACTTCAGGGAAGGATAGAGAGAATGACAGAATCAGGGAGGAGCAAAGACGATAAATCAAGGCAACAAAAGGTGAAAAAAAATTACAGAGGAGGGTGGGACGATACTGTACGTCAGTAGTGCCTAGCCTGTAATTAACTTTGATATATATATATATATATATATATATATATATATATATATATATATATATATATATATATATATATATATATAGATAGATAGATAGATAGATAGATAGATAGATATAGGTTGATAGATAGATAGATATAGATAGATAAAAATATTAAGACCTTGATTTAAACGTTCACCCGTTGCCTGTATATTACTGTTCTGTTATGCTGCTGACGGTTTCCTGAGTATTTCTGACTCGGAAATTTCGTAGGAATGCCCAACAATATACGTAGTTATATCATTGTATATTCCTGGGAAATCACCACCTCATCTGATTTATGTTATCGACCGGAATATCAGTATTATTTCAGGGGATCCATCTCTTTAGCGGATACATCAAGTACCGTGAATTAGCCCTGTGGTCATGACGAGTTTGCGAACCTTTAGCACAAAAGCCACGCCATCGTATTCAGACGCTGAGTCGTGCTCAAGGGTCATCCTGGGAGGGTTACTGGGTTGGACACCCTGATGAGAAGACAATAACATTGCTGTAGTATCCCTTACCGGTGTCCGAGGCCGTAGCTGGCCTGGCTGTCCTCTATACCGTTCCGTCCTGCTCACAACCGCATCTAGAATAAACAAGACACATTAACAAGACTTTCTCAGTATAGTCGACATACAATTTCATACGATCCCGTCTTAACGAAGCCACGCCCTTGTGGTCAGTCAAACCCTTTCAGAGGCAAACATAACGAGATTACGAACCACACCAACAGCTGCTTCATCACCACAAGCATACACCAGGTATGCAACAAAACAGAAACACCTTCAGTGCGGTGCCGACGCAACATGCTAGACACCCAGTTCCAGTTCTTTGCAACGGCATTTAACCCCCTTCCACCCAAGCCATTCATGAACAAGCACCAACCCCAAGCAGAAGATAAGAGCTCACCCCTGCCTAACACTTCGACAGATACGTAAGATTCCCCTCTCCCCCATCCGATGCACAAGTTTACCAGAATTTGGCGGCACGTACGGCAAAATAGAATTTCGACGAGGCTAATGTTAGCCACACGTCGACGTTCGTCAGGCTTAACTCACCGCCATTCTCAGGTGATGAATGACCCCTTAAACCTGATGTCGGGAACACATTATGATAAGCCCGATGTTTTGAGTTCGAAATATGGCCATGTTATGCCGTTGGAACGTTAGAGAAGAACAATATCGGGAGGTAATGATGATTGGAGCATAGTCTTACCCTCGGAGACCCTCATTATTTTTGATATCCTGAAGGTGATATGCTATTTTCTTTGTAACCCCTACACCCCTGTCAACTCTGTGGCACAGAGATGTAGAGTTGCAGAGAGAGAGAAAGAGTGGATACAAACACCAACAAATTATATTAGCCTTGTTAAACATACCATCAAGAAAGAGGGGTCTTCGACAATGAAAGCTTAACCCTAACAAAGTTATTAAAGGAGAATACTATCGATACTCAGATCCTTGTTAGCAGAGGTGGGAGCCAATATTCAGACGACAGGAACACTCTTACCACACCTGATGGGCTGCCAAGGTGTCATACTTGAGAATGAAATATCCTTGGGGTGAGTGAGTCCAGTGAGGATATCTTGTACTGACAATAAAGTTATGATTCTTCAAACTGTGATGATACGTAGGGTTGCCTGGTGTTTGGATTTGTTCTATGGTGCTGAGACAGGTAATCCTACCTGAGGTATTGAGTCACTTGGCTGATATCTGTGATAAGTGATTTATGTCATTCTCATTCTTCGGCCTCCAGGTAGTTGGTTGCAAAATCGTGCGTTATTGATTCGATGAGAAACGTTCTTTGAATGGTTGTTGAATGAAGATACATTTGCACCATATGTTATATGGACGATATCACATTTAGCACTAGCAGAGGGTCAATTATTTTCCCTTAACTCTGCTGGTCTGGTCTGATTTCATTTTCCCTCTTTGTTAACTAGATATGCCATGACCATACTCGCTTTTGATGAGTTGATTTCACTCGTTTGGTGTTAAATGGTTGTCATAATTGCCCCTTGATGCTGATGGCTTGTTATAATTACTGTATGGTACTGAATGTTCATAGCATCATTCTTACTTTAAGTTAACTAATTAGCTGATGACCCACCACCTCCTAGTGTTCGTTGGCAACTCACCCCGTTACTGACTACAGTAAGGTCATGTCAAGATAAATACTACCCGCTAGTCTGATTTTGGATCACTAACTTCACTAAAGGAGAGTAGAAAGTGCCCACACTCTCACACATTATGAATACCAAACATCAAACGTTATCCATATTTTCAATAAAGATATATAAAATGATAAAATATAGCATTTTGCTCAGCCGCCTGCACCTCCTCACCCCGACCTCTCGTTGTCATCTATCCAGCAAATGATCCTCGCCAGTTCTAATGTATTAAGGTAGTGTATGTTTAGATGAGAGTATCTTGAAGTGTCGGTGTTATTAACTTATAATGGCGATGAAAATCATATCTTATGATTTGTATCAAGTATTGAGACAGTTAAAGACAGTTGAAGTTTATTTTCAAGAGAGTCTGACAAGTTTCTTGAATGTGGCTAGGCTAGGGAGAGTGTGGAGTAGCAGACCCAATGAAAACCTAGCCTAACGTTTTCTACGCCTCCCCTATCCACTGTCAAGGCACTTGCCATAGACATGTTAAAGTAATTAGATGTAAACACTGGTTGTCTACCGTAGCCTTGTTACACTAATTACAAGTAAACTCTGGTTGTCTTCAAGTTATCTTCTAGGCAAAACAAATCCTTCCGATATGATTATCAGAAAGTCGATGATCACGACAACGATTATCGACTTAATCATGATTACGATACTCGATGATCCTGATTATGATGCACTTTTACGTGTTTTAATTAAATTTTCACTCGAAATCGCATGTACCACAGCTGCAAAGGTTGTCCAGTGCCATTAATATGCAAACCGCGTATAATTTGAATGCTACTTAAATGCGTTTAGAGTAGCATGTAGTTATAAAACTCTACACAAAGGATAAAAACGTTCGCAGTTATGAAAATGCTTGGTGAGAAAGGACTGAGTTTAGACACATAATCATCTATTCAAGGGTTTTGTTGACGTTCAGAAAAAAGTAATATGCGTGCGAGCCCTTCCTTCCCTCCCAGCCCAAGCGAGAAAAATAAGGTTGCGAAAATGGAAATGAAACGCCAACAGCGGGATAAATACTGTGCTGCGAAATTAATTAATTCACGTACAAGTATTGGCAATCGGTTAGAGTGTGTCGTTGGCAATTATTTAAAATATTCCGCTGGTTCACCTAAGCTATTCAGTTATTATTGTGCGAATTTGATATAATCGGCACACGGGTAATTATATCCACTCAACGCTTGGAAATAGTGAAAAAGTTTAATGTCATAATCAAAAGTACTTGGTCACTAGAATTGCTGACTACATGTAAAATAAGGTGTTCAGAGGAGCAATTTATGTAGCTGACGGATATTGATTGATCACTAGCTTCTGAGTCATCATTGTGATATTTACATGTGATACATTATAAAACGTGTATGTATATACATGTGTATGTGGGTGGGTTGGGCCATTCTTTCGTCTGCTTCCTTGCGCTACCTCGCTAACGCGGGAGACAGCGACAAAGTATAATAATGATAGAAAAAGAAATTATATAACACGTTCGTGTAGGACTCAGCAGCGCCCTCTCCCTTCTGCAGCTCAAGCCAATGGACCTCGACAACGCCCCTTCCTTCTGTGCAGCACAGCTCACGGGAGCTCAGCATCGTTTCATCTCTACTCTGACCCTCCCTGGGCGGCGTCTCCTGTCGTCTGCAGCACCACCACAAGACAAGGTAATGAGAGACTTACCCTTACTACAGGAGCAAAACCGAGGCTTCTACCTCACCCTTTCTTCCTGTTGCCACAGCAGCCGTGGGAGCTTACCCAAGTGTATAGTAATGTTGTCACCCTTCTCTCTCTCTCTCTCTCTCTCTCTCTCTCTCTCTCTCTCTCTCTCTCTCTCTCTCTCTCTCTCTCTCTCTCTCTCCCCACGTTTACAGAAGTTAGATTAACTCTCAATACTTCCTTTGGTTAGAGTGACGCTCTATATACTTCTTTTACAGCCGTCTTGATGTGTTCTTGTGACACATTGGGTACTTTGTCGTCTCCTGAAGTCCATCTTAGATGAAGACTTCTATAATTTGTTACTTGTGGGAAGATAACCATCTGCACTGTCCTTAAGTACATTGCTTTACGTCTCCTTCATTGTGCAGTTGGAAGGCGGATTCTCTGATTAATTATTCATCCAACTACTGTAAGAGCCTCTGTGTGTGTGTGTGTGTGTGTGTGTATGATGTTTCCCGTCTACCGTGCTCGCGCACATTCACCCAAAAACATATACACGTTTGCTTGGCAAGTGCAGTGGCAAAAGTTGAGCGAATAAAGTGGGGGCCGAAAGGAAGAGAGAGAGAGAGAGAGAGAGAGAGAGAGAGAGAGAGAGAGAGAGAGAGAGAGAGAGAGAGAGTGGAGCTCACCAGGTATATCAGTGTATATCAGAGCCTCTTCCCTGGACAATTTTCCTGTCCTGCAGAACTCGTGAACAGAGACAAATTACTATTAATTAACACCGGTCATCATCATTATCATCCCTCATGCTTCTCTTGGGCAAATGTTCCAACGCGAAGTGGTTCGCCTACAATTAATTACGCGGGACGTGGGGTTGTAGGAAGAAAACATGTAAAGACAAGAGAGGGAAGTGAAGGTAGGATACGCAGGTGGAGGGGAATGAGAAATAGGTGGGGTAGGAAGGAGTTGTAGATGGAGGAAAAGGAGATGTAGGTGGAGGGAAAGGACGTGGAAGTGGAAGGGATAGAGGAATAGGTGATGTGGAAGGAGGAACACCTGGAGGAAAAGTGGTGTAGGTGGAGGGGAGAGAAGGTCGTCGCTGAGGCTGCTCTCCCTCTCGTCCAATGACGAGGAGAGATACTCGCAGGCGAAGGTGGGCCCGGGCGTTCGCGGTGTAGCCGCCGTAGGAGATGTGGTCAGTAGTCCTACTGTCTCATTATATTATGCGAGTACTTACAGCATCATGTGAGTACTTACAGTATCATGGGGGTTACTTACAGCATCATGTGAGTACTTACAGCATCATATGGGTTACTTACAGCATCATGTGAGTACTTACATCATCATGTACGTACAGCATTGTGTGAGTACTTGTGGCATCATGTGAGTACTTACAGTATCACGTGGGTTACTTACAGCATTGTGTGAGTACTTACAGTATCCTGTGAGTACTTACAGCATTATGTGGGTTACTTACAGCATTGTGTGAGTACTTACAGCATCATGTGAGTACTTACAGCATCATGTGGGGTATTTACAGCATTATTCTGGAAACTTACAGCATAATTCGGGAACTTAGAGCATCGTATGGGTATTTGCAGCATTATTTTGGTTACTTGCAAGTATTATGTGGGTATTTTTACAGCGCCATTTAGTTACACCATTTAATGGGTACTTTATCGTGTGTTGTTATCTTGGTATCTTAAAGGAACTTTTCGAATGTATATGTGTCTCCCCTTTGGCGAGAGAGATTTTCATTTTTTTTCTTCGTGTCCCGTTTTCTTTTAATAAGTACCTTTCTTTCTACCAACCTCTGAGATTTAGATGAGTCGATTAGCCTGGAATTTGGCGGAGTTATACTAATATCCAATGCGTCATATATATATATATATATATATATATATATATATATATATATATATATATATATATATATATATATATATAGAGCATCAGATTGGGGAAGAGCAGTGTGGTTTCAGAAGTGGTAGAGGATGTGTGGATCAGGTGTTTGCTTTGAAGAATGTATGTGAAAAATACTTAGAAAAGCAAATGGATTTGTATGTAGCATTTATGGATCTGGAGAAGGCATATGATAGAGTTGATAGAGATGCTCTGTGGAAGGTATTAAGAATATATGGTGTGGGAGGCAAGTTGTTAGAAGCAGTGAAAAGTTTTTATCGAGGATGTAAGGCATGTGTACGTGTAGGAAGAGAGGAAAGTGATTGGTTCTCAGTGAATGTAGGTTTGCGGCAGGGGTGTGTGATGTCTCCATGGTTGTTTAATTTGTTTATGGATGGGGTTGTTAGGGAGGTAAATGCAAGAGTTTTGGAAAGAGGGGCAAGTATGAAGTCTGTTGGGGATGAGAGAGAGCTTGGGAAGTGAGTCAGTTGTTGTTCGCTGATGATACAGCGCTGGTGGCTGATTCATGTGAGAAACTGCAGAAGCTGGTGACTGAGTTTGGTAAAGTGTGTGGAAGAAGAAAGTTAAGAGTAAATGTGAATAAGAGCAAGGTTATTAGGTACAGTAGGGTTGAGGGTCAAGTCAATTGGGAGGTGAGTTTAAATGGAGAAAAACTGGAGGAAGTGAAGTGTTTTAGATATCTGGGAGTGGATCTGGCAGCGGATGGAACCATGGAAGCGGAAGTGGATCATAGGGTGGGGGAGGGGGCGAAAATTCTGGGGGCCTTGAAGAATGTGTGGAAGTCGAGAACATTATCTCGGAAAGCAAAAATGGGTATGTTTGAAGGAATAGTGGTTCCAACAATGTTGTATGGTTGCGAGGCGTGGGCTATGGATAGAGTTGTGCGCAGGAGGATGGATGTGCTGGAAATGAGATGTTTGAGGACAATGTGTGGTGTGAGGTGGTTTGATCGAGTGAGTAACGTAAGGGTAAGAGAGATGTGTGGAAATAAAAAAGAGCGTGGTTGAGAGAGCAGAAGAGGGTGTTTTGAAGTGGTTTGGGCACATGGAGAGGATGAGTGAGGAAAGATTGACCAAGAGGATATATGTGTCGGAGGTGGAGGGAGCAAGGAGAAGAGGGAGACCAAATTGGAGGTGGAAAGATGGAGTGAAAAAGATTTTGTGTGATCGGGGCCTGAACATGCAGGAGGGTGAAAGGAGGGCAAGGAATAGAGTGAATTGGAGCGATGTGGTATCCCGGGGTTGACGTGCTGTCAGTGGATTGAATCAAGGCATGTGAAGCGTCTGGGGTAAACCATGGAAAGCTGTGTAGGTATGTATATTTGCGTGTGTGGACGTATGTATATACACGTGTATGGGGGGGGGTTAGGCCATTTCTTTCGTCTGTTTCCTTGCGCTACCTCGCAAACGCGGGAGACAGCGACAAAGTATAAAAAAAAAAGTATATATATATATATATATATATATATATATATATATATATATATATATATATATATATATATATATATAATTTAATCCTATGCCTTGTTCATGCAAAAAGCACAAAAATTATACCGTAGGCCAAATAGCAAAACACGAGAGAAGATTGTATTAGTTGTCAGTAAACTATGAGGCGTAAACCTCAAGAAGTGGACTGCAAGTAATACGCCTTAGTAAGTAAACCGCATGAAGAATACCACAAGCAGTATGCCAGAGGAAGTAAACCACGGGAAGTGTACCACAAACACTACACCAGAGGTAGTAAACCACAAAATGCATACCACAAACAGTACACGAGATATAAACCACAAAATGTACACCGCAAGGTAGTAAAGTACGAGAAGTATACCACAAACAAGACACCACAGAATATGATTCAAGAAGTACGTATATCCCTGGAAGCAAACTAAATAGTATACCGCAAGCAGTGCAGTGCAGTTGATAATTGACAGGAATTGTACCACAGAGTACATTACGGGCGGTACACCAAGAACAATGTACCAAGGTTACTTGAGGTTTACCGCAAGTACCGTTGGTAGTAGACCATACTAAGATGTGTACTTCAAATGCTGCACTTTAGGTATTACATTAAAGTACATTTTACCATAAGTAAAGTACAGTAAGAAGTGTGGTAAACCACGAACAGTAAAGCAGGAAGTGTGGTAAACCACAAAGAGAACGCTATTGAAGCGTTTCATCACAAGAAGCTTCGTAAACCACAAGCAGTACACCTCGAGAAGCATCGTAAATCACGAACAGTACACCTCGAGAAGCTTCGTAAACTACAAGAAGCACACCTCGAGAAGCTTCGTAAACCACGAACGGTACACCTGGAGAAGCTTCGTAAACCACAAGCAGCACACCTCGAGAAGCATCGTAAACCACGAACAGTACACCTCGAGAAGCTTCGTAAACCACAAGAAGCACACCTCGAGAAGCATCGTAAACCACGAACGGTACACTTGGAGAAGCTTCGTAAACCACAAGCAGCACACTTCGAGAAGCATCGTAAACCACGAACAGTACACCTCGAGAAGCTTCGTAAACTACAAGCAGTGCACCTCGAGAAGCCTCGTAAACCACAAGAAGCACACCTCGAGAAGCATCGTAAACCACGAACAGTACACCTGGAGAAGCTTCGTAAACCACAAGCAGTACACCTCGAGAAGCTTCGTAAACCGCGAGCAGTACACCACCGAGAAGCATCGTAAACCACGAAGAGTACACCTCGAAAAGCCTCGTAAACTACAAGCAGTGCACCTCGAGAAGCTTCGTAAACTACAAGCAGTGCACCTCAAGAAGCTTCGTAAACCACAAGCAGTACATCTCGAGAAGCTTCGTAAACCACAGGCAATTTATAACAAGAAGTTTACCACAAGTAGAGCACCACGCGGTCCTATATTCCTGCTAGATCAATATCCGCAGAAATAACACTGCTGGGACCGAACTGACCCACTCATCCTTCACGTCGGGGTGAGGTTTAATGAAAAGCCAGAGAGATATATGTCAATAAAGTCCCCCACGAGTTAAGTCCTCGAAATTCAGGCTATATATATATATATATATATATATATATATATATATATATATATATATATATATATATATATATTGAGCGATCGGGGCTTGAACATGCAGGAGGGTGAGGGGCGTGTGGGGAATAGAGTGAATTGGAACGGTGTGGTATACTGGGGTCGACATGTTGTCAGTAGATTGAGCTAGAGCATGTGAAGCGTCTGGAGTAAACCACGGAAAGGTTTGTGGGGCCTGGATGTGGAAAGGAAGCTGTGGTTTCTTTACACATGACAGCTAGAGACTGAGTGTGAACGAATGTGACCTTTTTCCCAGCGCTACCTCGCCCGGGGGGATGGGGGGTTGCTATTTTCATGTGTGGCGGGGTGGCGACGGGAATGGATAAAGGCAGCAAGTATGAATATGTACATGTGTATATATGTATATCTCTGTGTATGTATATGTATGTATACGTTGAAATGTATAGGTATGAATATGTGCGTGTGTTGGCGTTTATGTATATACATGTGTATGTGCGTGGGTTGGGCCATTCTTCGTCTGTTTCCTTGCGCTACCTCGCTAACGCGGGAGACGGCGATTAGGTAGAATGAATATATATATATATTTTTGTTATATATTATTATTATTATTATTATTATTATTATTATTATTGTTATTATTATTATTATTGTTGTGCTTTATCGCCGTTTCCGGCGTTAGCGAGGTAGCGCCAAGAAACATGAAAAAAGATCCACCCACACACATCCACTCATATACACACATATATACATACACTTACATATGCATACATATACATATACATATCAACATATATACATATATACACATGTACATACACTCGCTTGCCTTCATCCATTCTCGGCGCCACCACGCCTCACAGGAAACAGCATCGCCACCCCTTACGTCAGCGAGGTAGTGCTAGGAAAACAGACAAAAGAGGCCACATTTGTTCACACTCAGTCTCTAGCTGTCATGTGCAATACACCGAAACCAAGCAGTGTAAGAAATGGTAGGTTAATGGCGCGTGCAGCTTTGCAAGGTTCTAGAGGGATGAGGTGAGGCACTGACTGTGTGTTTCATAAGTCTTTGTAAGGGTAGAGGTCGAGCAAGAAGTAGGGAGGGAGAGAGTGGTGTATGGTTCACTGTAATCGGGTTAGAAACAGACGCCCTTACCTGTCTCCTGCTGTACAAGGGCCTCTTTAGGCGCGGATGTGGAGACGCTCCTGCACTGGTATCTCCTTGCATTTGCCTTTGCACTGGTTGATGCGCGCGCGCGTGTGTGTGTGTGTGTATGAGGTCCGCACGATGACGCAGGAGTGAACGAACCGGGTCACACAAGCGAGTAAGCTGTTACGAGTCAGTTCACGAGAGTATCTGCACACTGGTGGGTGGACTATCACTCGGACGATGTATATGTCAGTTCAGACAGGACATTATGGATGTATCTGAACATATGTGCCTTGAGAATCTATTCGAGAATCCGTGTCTGTGGAGGAACGTCCGTGTCTGTGGAGGAACGCCCGTTTCTGTGAAGGAACGTCCGTGTCTGTGAAGGAGCGTCCGTGTCTGTGAAGGAACGCCCGTGTCTATGAAGGGGTGTTGGCGCGGTCGTGTGTCGCCAGGCCCGCGTCAGGACGAGCCGGCCACCACGTGAGGCATCGACGGCTACTGGCCGACTGCCTGGACCTGGCAAGCCAGACCCTGAGGAGGAGAGGACTTAATGACCTCAGGCGGAGCCAGGCGGGGGCGGGGCTGTCAAGGGCATTGCCACAGTGAAGGGTCGGGATGGGACGGTGACAGGGCCACCTGGGGACACCTGTGTAGGGGCAGGGCCACCTGGGGACACCTGTGTAGGGGCAGGGCCACATGGGGACACCTGTGTAGGGGCAGGGCCACCCGGGGACACATGTCTAGATAGGGGCAGGGTGTTAGGAGACAGGGCTACTTCGGGACACCTGTCTAGGAGCAGGGCCCTGAGAGACAGGACCACCTGAGAGCAGTACTCATGGGTCAGGGTATTGGCAGGGATGGCCGCTGTGGGACATGCGCCGGGTCAGCCAAGTGTTTATCTGTTTTACACCATTTGTGGGTTATGCTGGTAACGCTGATGTGTATCAGACACGGACGGTGATGGTAGCGCTGGCATATATATATATATATATATATATATATATATATATATATATATATATATATATATATATATATATATATATATATGAATATTATAATTCTTCACCGTTTCCCGCGTTAACGTCGTCGCGTCAGGAAAAGACGAAGGAATGACTTCATCCACTCACATATGCACTCTCTAGCCGTCATGTGTACCGCACGTGAGGTTGTACATATCTAGAAACACACACTTAAATGGTTGCAGGTCATCAATACAGAGAGAGAGAGAGAGAGAGAGAGAGAGAGAGAGAGAGAGAGAGAGAGAGAGAGAGAGAGAGAGAGACTTCCCCGGATATCAAAGAACAGCAGACGGTAATATAAACGTAATGACACAACGGCTCCGTAACACCAAGACGAGAGAGAGGTTGTTGGCACACACACACACACAACACGAACAAGTCCGCTCCCTTTGAGGCTGTGCAAACCTGATTATCTTCACGAACACATGTACAAGTATAACGCTCCCAACGCACGCAAAGGTTTCTGGCAGGTTACTTTACGCAAGAGAGAGAGAGAGAGAGAGAGAGAGAGAGAGAGAGAGAGAGAGAGAGAGAGAGAGAGAGAGCGTGTGTGCTCACAAGTTTGAACAGAGGAGTTCTTATGGTAAGGTGAGTGTGAGAGAGCGCGTGTACTCACGGAAGTTTGAACAGAGGAGGTGCGTTGTGTACCTTAGAGAATGTAGGTTATGTAATTTAATGTTTATGTAAAAAGGAGAGCAGTAAAGTTCTTACCTTGTTTTGTTAAATATGGAATGACGCAAAAAAAAAAAAAAACTCAGGGAAGGAAGTACTGTTTACAAGTAAAGTATTTAAATAGCTGGTAAATGTCTTTCATAAGAGGACTGAAGGTGGGTCGAACAGACAGAAATACGGATCGTCATTGCTAGGTACGGTCGGTTGAACAGACACAAACAAATGTAGTGTCATTTCTAGTTACTAGCGACGCTCATGAGTCTTAAGTTGTAAGTTGTATATATATTCTTTAAGCTCGCTGGCTCTGCATGACGTCAGCAGCACGTAAAAGGAAGCCATCGACGCAAGATTATATTTACCACCACGTCGTTAACGCGGCGTGTGGCGTGTGTAGAGGGTACTTGAATACTGCTTGGTGTGTCTGACAAGCGTATGGGTGTATTACGGGACTCGCCTACTTTGACGGTGATCATTTCAGGGTATTATTATTGTGCGATGTAAAAGATCTAACACGGGTTTTTTTTTGTCTTTCTTTTTTACCGCATGATTTACACGCCGGTGTTAGAGGGAATGAAACAAGTGTATTAAACATTAATTCACGACTGTCAAAATTTACGGCAGTTGGTGGGGGTCGGTTAGAGAATTATAAGAAAGAAAACGAATTAAGGTATGTGGTTCCAGTTTGTATGAGCGAAGATAAAAGAACATATTTACATGAAACATTTCGATGCACGTTTGGTGTAGGAAATCACATTTCGTAAATTAGAAAGAATTATATGTTTCATTAGAAAAGGTTGTAGAGGTAAGGGGAAAGCAGAAGGGAACAGAAGAGTGACAAAGAGAGTACGCGAAAGACAGAAGGTACGTTGTGTGTGTGTGTGTGAGAGAGAGAGAAATAGATAGATAGATAGATAGATAGATAGAGAGAGAGAGAGAGAGAGAGAGAGAGAGAGAGAGAGAGATAGAGAGAGAGAGAGAGAAACGGAGAATTTTACCACATCCCCCAACCTCCACCGAGCAGCACCTCGAACGAAAGTTTGCGTGAGGCACGGCCTAGCGCTAGGCTAACGCTCACCGCATAAACTGGGCGAGGGATAAACAGTTTCTGTTCCAAAGTCATTATAACGACCCCCAGACCACTGGAACTCCCGATTAAGAAATCGACACAGTTCATAACTTAGACACCACCTCCATCGCCACCGCAGAGTTCGGCAGACGCTCAGTGCGGAACGTTCGTGTTGCTCCACGCTCGGCTAACAGGAACTACACTTGCTTTTCAAAATCGGCCTCATGAACCTCGTAAACAATTAGTGCAAGACAACTCACGCCCACACCTGACTGACATATGCCTCTCATTTATCCCTTTATATCCCACGACGATTTGTATACATATATACACATTATATATATATTCTCTTTGATATATAAAACAAGCGAGTTGTGATATATTTGAAACGTTCAATAACGTATTTATAACATTATTATGTGTTTCTGCAATATTTATGCCGCTACGAATTCGTTTAGGTATATGTGATACAAACCCCATTGTTAGATTAAGTGAGGTTGCATTTTAGGGTCTCGTTAATATCGATGATATGAAAGCCTAGGAAAGTTTCAGCCAGGCTTGAATAACGACTGACTGCGTACAAGGTCCCACTCTACTAACCCACGTCCTTCCGTGAGCATCGTTTTCTGTTGCGTTAAGAAGAAAACGATATTATAGATATAGACAGTCATCTCTGGGGGAGAAATGTTTACGTTGACATCGAGATACTTTGGTGACCTTGAGGTGTAGCTGCCTAAGGTCACACCAGGAGTGAAGAGGGGTCGCTTTTGGCTAAGGTCACGTCGAAGAACTTTTTGCTTCAGAGGAAAACATTATGTCCGGGCCTCTGAAAGTAGCGCATCGCTGAAGCTATGTGTGTGTGTGTGTGTGTGTGTGTGTGTGTGTGTCAAGTAATACAGCCTCAATAAGCTGCCTCATAGAGGACCTCCTCACCTCTTTCGAGCGGAGGCCATCTTTTACTCGCTGGCGATTGTTGCGCAACCTCAAAGCTGCTATAGGAGCCTCGTAAAGGGAATCCTGTGTTTAAATAATTTAAAAAGAAGGAAAAATAAAGTTATACATCAGCGTGTCTTTGCATATGATACTCCACGTGCCCATTTATCGACCAGACTCAAAAGGGTGAATGAATAGCTGGGTTTTCCATTACGCCGTTTCCACGTTGAGGGAACTAAAAAAAAATATTGCTGTACTTCATCTCCTGAAGCCTTTGGGGGGGTATTGATGATGGCCCCCAGAACACCACCATGTAACCTGGAGCAGAAGACTTTACTAATGTCTCCTCAGAGCTCCTCGCATTTGCCTGAGCGAATTAATTTTTCAGCATGACATGTATTGTCTTCTTGCGACCGGTGTGTGTGTGTGTGTGTGTGTGTGTGTGTGTGTGTGTGTGTTCGCTCAGTTACAACGTGTATTATGTATTGCTAAGGGCCGAGTGGGTGGTGGTGGAGTGGCCGTGATGTGTAGAGTGGGGGTTGGGGTGGGGGGGTGAAGACAGGTATGTGTAAAGGGTACTTACTGGTGGGGAGCTTAGTGATGGACGGGTGGGTGAGGCGAGGAAAGGCATGGAGTGGGAGACTGTACGGTGAGGAATACATGAGACGGGGTGGATAAGAAAGAGGCGAGTGATCAGAAGAATAAAGAATTCTCACAGCATCACGGCCCCTGTTTTAACCACAACTCCGTCCCTCCAAAGTGTCTTGTCACACCACCGCATCTTGTCTTATCTAACACACTCTACGTATTTGTATATGGAAAGTAAGTTGTAGGCAGTATCCACCCAGGGAAGTGCCACCGCCCGTACTCAAGTGCTTTGACGTGATGCCTAGAACCATCTTACACCATTCCGTTATAGTAGGTTGTACGCAGTAGACGCCCAGGGAAGTACTCCCCCTCCTGACTATACTTACTCGGGCTCTCTCTCTCTCTCTCTCTCTCTCTCTCTCTCTCTCTCTCTCTCTCTCTTAGACTTTAGTGCTTCTCATATCTCAGTCGTTTCGGCCTTTTGCCTTTACTACATTCGATTGCAGAGGGATGAAACGAAGCGGAGGAGGGAAAGGATGGAGAGCGAGTCGAGTGAGGCAGAATTGTGGTAAAGCTAAGCGGGAGTGACGCTGGCACGGCAGAAGCCGGGCGGAGGGGAAAAGTGATATGGGTGGAGATGAGACAGTATGAGGGTGAGGGGAAACTTGGGTGACAGAATGGGAGGTGCACGTTGGAGGTATAAGGTAGGATGATTGTGAGGCAGACTGGGGTCAAATAAGGGTGGTGGCAGTTAGGTATCATGATGTGCCACAGTAGTGAAGTTATGCAGGACCAAGAGGGTAGATTATTAGGTGTAGTGGAGGTGAGTTAGGTGAAGACGAGGCAAAGTAGAGGTAAGGTAAAGTCGGAGTGAGGCAGGGCGTGGGTGAAGCACACGGGTCGGGTCGAGTGCAACGTCTTGGAACACAGTAGAAATGAGAGGTGGAGGAGGTAGGTTGAGGGTGAGGCGGTGCGCGTGAGGCACCACAAACACAGACGACCTCGGGAACACCGCGGGTGAGACAGCTGTCCACCTGCTTAGTGGTGTGGTTGATACGGCGGGGGAGGATAGCAGTGTGGCAGGGGAGGGTGACAAAGTATAAGCGCAGCGTACCACCGTTGAGAGGAGATAGCTAAGCTGGGCAACAGAAGACAGAGTGGATGGAAGAGTTTTAAGTGGGAGGATTACCAAGAGGATGGGCAGGATGCTAGGCTGTGATGCAATATTTCAGATGGAGTGACTTTAATTACACCGTCACTTGGTAAGATGGGCCGTTCCTCACACAGGAAATGATTCTGAAGCCTCGAACGCTTCCCAAAAGCTGTAAACACCATCCACATCACCAAGACACCATCTACATGTATATACGTCGCTGTCAAGAACGTTATCCCTTACACTACTTCGAGTCCTTGGAAGTCAGTCGACACAAAACATAAACAAATAGTTACCAGGAGCCTGTGTGTTGCACCCCGCCAGTCACACTCCCCCAGTAACAATGTTCTCGCTCTCTGTTTTTTCTTTCTCCTTGTTGACGTTCCCACGAACCTCATCGTTATCCAGCATCAGGCGCGTGTGTTCCCGGGCGAGGGGGTGCCGCTCCCCACCCTCACTACCCTGGTCAGGGAGGTGGGGGGTTCATTCCCCACCCTCACTGTACCTGAAGGTGCTGTTTCCCACCCTCACCACTACCTTAGGGGGCTACTCCCTACCCTAGGCAACAAGTTGCAGAGGTCCTCTCCCCTCCCTTACTGTCCTAGGGGTGGTCCTCACCACCTTAAAGAAGGGCCACCGCTACCTGTCCCCCACACCCAGAGAGGAGACGTTTTCTGACCTTACTAACTTGGGGGGGGGGGGTCTTTGGGGCTTGGTTGTGGAGAGGAGGGAGTGAGGGAGAGGGCAGACTATGGTTTCGGTGCAACTGTTGTTCTTCGTCTGTTTCTTTCGGTACGCTAAAAACAGCGAACAAGCGTGAAAAGAAAATAATGTGAGGGGGGGACGCTTTCCCAGGCCTTGAAGATCTGGAGGGTCCGAGCACCGTGGAGGGGCGTGAGGGAGGGAGGGAGAGAGAGAGAGAGGACGGAGGGGTATATAATAAGGACGGAGGGACCAGTCCCTCCACCTCCACCATGCTCCCAGTAGCTCTCTTGCCCCTCATATTCACTCTGGCTACCGCAGGTGAGTCACTGTTATCAAATTGCTTCAGTAACGAACCATTCGGGTTATTACTAAGTAATCGTAGTATGAACTAGGCTCTAAGAAGTTGTAGTCACTAGTAACTAGTGCAAACTATTCATCATATGGAAGAAATCATTCCAGTGAACTCTCTACTATGCTGAATTATTCACTAAACGAACCACATTTAGCAAATCACCACAACAATCTACGTAATACAGTGAAACAGCGCTACAATGAACTAGTCATTGCAGCGGAACTAGTCATTTCAATGGCATGGTGTTTCAGTGAAATAGTCACTGCCATGGAAGGGTATCGAAACATATTTGTCGCAGTGTTGAAACTTTTGAAAGAGGAGCAAATCATTACAGTCAAGTACTGCCCCAAATTGTCACAAAGTGTTACTGCAACAATTAATCATTACATTATATGTAAGTAGGCAGATTATTTTCTTTAATGCACTTTTTGTTAAAGCCCGTGGCATATTCGACATTCACAAGCTTTCTTTTTTATTTTTCTTATCTTAATTTTTCTGACGACACGTTTTGCTTCATCACAGTGTTTAAATGTCCTGTCTTCGCTTTTTATATATTGATCCTGGCTGTTGGAGGTTTGTATGTTCTATGAAGGTGCCCGTTCATATGCACTTTATTCGTATTCATATACCTCCGCGTTGTACAGTTAGGTTCGATAAAACGCTATCAGCTGGCTATTTGCGTCTGTTCGGAAACAACCAAGTATAGACCCCGTTGCTCACCATTGTGAGACGAAGGGTATTCGAGTACTCAGTATTTCGAATAGTTGTTTCTATTATACAGTCCCATAGCCTAACGGTTAGCATGCCTGCCTCTTGCACAGGGGTCCAAGGTTCGATCCTGGCTGTTGGAGGTTTGTATGTTTATGAAGGTGCGCGTTCATATGCACTTTATTCGTATTCATATACCTCCGCGTTGTACAGTTAGGTTCGGTAAAACGCTATCAGCTGGCTATGTGCGTCTGTTTGGAAACAACCAAGTATAGACCCCGTTGCTCACCATTGTGAGACGAAGGGTATTCGAGTACTCAGTATTTCGAATAGTTGTTTCCTATTGTACATCCCATAGCCTATCGGTTAGCTTGCCTGCCTCTTGCACAGGGGTCCCAGGTTCGATCCTGGCTGTTGGAGGTTTGTATGTTCTATGAAGGTGCGCGTTCATATGCACTTTATTCGTATATATATATATATATATATATATATATATATATATATATATATATATATATGATTATTAGGTAAATCTACTAAATCTATCGTAATATCAAAACCCCAGTTATGATTAGTTCATCATTTATGGTCATTAGAATTCCATGACTTGAGCAGTAGGATCACGCCCTCTGCAAACAAGCAAGAAAAGACAGTCAGTCTCTATAAATAATAACCCTGTTTTTTACAGCCCAGACCTCGGTAGTGCTGTGCCGGGATGTATATGGCTTATTGGCTTAAATATTGATAAAAGTCATTCTATCGTTCCTGGTGTGGATGTCATTGGTTTATCTTTACTGTTGTGATGGGCTTTTCTATCTTATCCTCTTCTGAAATTGAATATTGCAGCCTTTGTATTTTTCTTTTTAGTAATGTGTGCCAAAAATAACACAAAAAAGCTTAATGTAAAAAAAAAATCAAGACAGCATAATTGAATATCCAGCCTTAAGGTATTTTAGAGAGCCTAGCCACTATGTTGGCCAGTCCACCACATAGAAGGTATCTCCCGTCGTGCTCTAAGGTTACTCACCTTCGCACTCAAGAACCGCAGCGTCGTGCTCAAGATTATCTGCTGTTGGTATCTTAAAGAGTCAGTGGGATATATGCAAATGCGGTGGAAATGAGTGTTTTAGAAAACACTTCACATGGTAACATAAGGAGGGGAGAGTTGCCATAAACGTCCTTCAACGATAAAACACTAAAGAAAATCTATGTATAATTTCTCTCATTTTGAAAAATGCATTCATATCAAACGAAAATATAAAGCTTTTTTTCACTAGAATTTGTGTAAATCATACCATGATTTTTTACGACACGACTCAAAATCGATGTCTTAACATGGAAAAAGTCTTAAGGTAGGTTTCAGATAACGAATATACCGATACAGGATTTCCATTTGAAGTTTTAAAGTAATTTTCGGTGACTCAGGTAAAAGACTGTGAAAGCTGAACCAGAATGATGACATTTGTGATTGTCTTAGCACTTTCTTTTGTAGTCGTTTGCATCTGCATTTAAGTTACTATTAAAATCGCGATTCTAATAGTGGAAGAGAGGTGTTCAGGAAAGTTTGTTGAACCATCCTGATAAACGCCTCTTACTGTGTGTTATAGGGTAGAGAGTCATCTACGAAATACGTTTATGAAGTTGATGAAATGCAACTTAGTTCTAGGGGGAATGATATAAAAACCGAAATTTGACAAAAAAAAAAAAATATATTAAAAACAAAGCACTGAAAGTGAGCATCTAGTACAGACATAATAAAATTGTAAAAGAAGAATAGATGATAAAACAACAGACTGCTGCTCTTTGGAAGCTGTAAAAGTTGGGAAGACTTTATTAGCTCAAACGAATTCATATCATAAGCCTGTATATTTATTTTGATTGCCTTATACTTTGAAATTATACCAATGATGAACTTTCATTTGGTCCCCTTTTTTTTCTGAGGTACTGTGTTCTACCTTTTGGGAAGTTGTCTTATAGTATGTGTCTTGGATAAAGTGATCTTTTTCATATTTTCTCCTGAAGTTAAAGGTCCTTTTCGATGGCATTCATCGCAAAAAAAAAGTTTTTATCGCTTTTCTCGCGTTAGGGAAGTAGCGCCAGGAACAGACGAAGAAAGGCCACATCCGCTAATATCCATTATCTAATTGTCATGTGTAATGCAGCGAAGCCCCAGCTCCTCATCCACAACCAGGCGCAACATACCTTTTCCAAGAAGGTAGCCGATGTAAGAAATAAGCAATACGTGTACATTATACCTTCCGCAAGCCATATGCGATACTGAGAACTGTTATTGGTAAGACTACCCGCAAATTAAGGAAAAATCCTTGGATTTTATTGGTATTACTGACTTACACCTTCTTTTTTCCGTCATATAGATATATATAGATCACCAACGCCTACCATACGACAGTGCACGGAAAGACATGTGTGGGAAGGAATACATATGGTGGTTGCAGAGTAGAGAGCGCCAGCGCAGTAGCGTAGCTTTGGAGTTATAAATGAAGTTGAAACTTTCTTTGAAAATCTTGTGTGGCAATGCCGCTTCCTCGACACGTTTAGGCTGCTTGTATTTGATTTTAGAATTTACAAATTTTCAGCGTTTTTCCAAAATGAAAATCATCCTATATAGTTCCTTTAAAGGATAAGAGCGAAATGAAACTAAAGTAGGTGTTACCTTCGGACTAGTTAACTCCAAAACCAAATCCCAGATTAGTTAAACTGAGAACTGTTAACTTTAGATAACTAATTTTGAAAGAATTACGTAATCTTCGATTGATTATCTCAAGAATATCAAGTTTTCGGACGTGATAAAGGATCGCTAGATCATTGGTCCGAAATATACAAAATCTCGGGACACCTACCTAAACCATGCATTAGGTACCGTTAAATTAGCTAATCATTTCGGTTCCTCCCAAGTTCCTTCATGTCTGATGCACTCATCTCATTGGCCAACCCTTTATCCTCCGTCTCTCAAAGACCAATCTTGTTTGTTGCACAGTTGTTCTCGTCCCATATCATCTGCTACTGCCATTAATCTTTGCTTTTCACTTTGTATATTTCCCAGGGGTACCCCATGTGCCCCGCTACTCCGGTGTGGTGCCCCAGCTGCCCCGAATTGTGGGTGGGGAGGTGGCAAGCCCCGGAGAGTTCCCGCACCAGATCTCCATGCAGAGGAGCGGGACCCATCTTTGTGCTGGCTCCGTCCTGAACGAGAACTTCGTCATCACAGCTGGTCACTGCGTCGACGGGTATGGGTTTCTTCGATGGGTCACGACGTATGGAGCAAAATTTATGAGTCACGGATTATGTAGGAGGTAGTGTGGATATGGTTTATGGGACAGGAGCTATGGACTTAGGAGAAAGCACCTTGAGCTTTTGGCTCAGGGGTTTAGGTCACGGGTATGGGCCAGGGGCTTTGGGGTCAGGAGATATCGGTCAGGAACTGTACAGGTCAAGGTTATGGTATGTGGATGAGGAGATACGAATCACTGGGTATAGTTCCGGAGTTATTGAGTCATGGGATATGGACCAAGGGCTAGTGTTCGTCTATTCCTGATGTTACCTAGCTAAGGCAAGACGGGCTGTTAGGTTTGAAAGAAAATTATGATAATAACAGGAGAACGCTGTGTTACTCAGGGGCTAGATAGACAAGGGCACTGTACAGGACAGTGTAGTTGTTACCCAGGCTGGAATAAAGGTCCTTGGAGACCTTACGAAAGACTAAGGAACTAATTAGGAGGAATAAAGTTGGGCATGGAGGAAGGGCCGTGGGCCATGGGGCATGGCTTAGAAAGTGGAAGATAAGAGCACAGAGGAACTTGGGTTAACTCATAGATGAACTTGGACCTCTGTAGGTAAACAGAGGAATGGGACTTGGGAGTAGGATAGTGATGTGGGTTCCCGTTGCAGTATCTAGTCCTTTTCCAATTTGAAGATTGATGAGACGAGAGCTTTTAGTGGGATGTTTAGGGGAATGTAGTTAATAAAGGACAGATTGATGAGACGAGAGCTTTTAGTGAGATGTTTAGGGGAATGTAGTTAATAAAGGACAGATTGATGAGACGAGAGCTTTTAGTGGGATGTTTAGGGGAATGTAGTTAATAAAGGACGTCCCCAAAGACTTGGGCAAAGTGCGGGCTAATCCACAAATAGTTTCCTATATTATGACTGGTATTACGTGCAGTTCAAGCTGCAGTATTGGGGATGGCACCTCAAGATCACAAACACAGTGCTAAGTATAACATGTACCATTCTTTCTCTCCCCCCATACAGTGCTAAGTGTAAAACGTACCATTCTTTCTCTCCTGCCGTGCGCGAACAGACACAGCCAGTCCTCCATCACCGTGGTGGCTGGGGAGTACGACTTGGAGGTGTCCTCCGGAGACGAGCAAAGGAGAAAGGTCAGTGCTTTGCTCCTGCACGAGCACTATGACGACTCCACCAACACCAACGACATAGCCCTCGTCAAGCTGGCGGAGCCCCTGGTTTTCAACGATGTGGTCAAGCCTATCGAGTTGCCCGGACAGATGGAGCTGGTGGCAGCCAACACCCTCTGTACCACCACTGGCTGGGGCTCCACCTTCGAAGACGGCGACGTCGTCGACGTCCTCAGGAAAGTAGGCTCCTGGAGGGCTTTAATGGTTAAAGGGATATGGAATTTTGTAAGGGATCATATCACGGTAGGTAGAAGCGAGTGTTTAGTTTACGTCATAGTGCCTATTCACGAAGTCTCAGATTGCGGTAGCTGTGGCTAGATTTGGGACATGGTTGTTAGTCAGTGAGACTCATCTATCAGTCATAGAGGCTACATAAGATTCAGATGAATCATGGTGGCTTTCACGGGAATTCTTAGGCTGGGTCGTGGTGTCTAGCTAGACAAGGAGGCTTTGGGTGGATCAAGTAGGCTACTTGGGGGAGGCAGCCTAGGTAGATCATGAATAGAGGGTTGCCATGTCTGAACATTCAAAAAAGAAGTCGTTCCGGATACCCATCCTGACCCTCGGCCGACACACACATACTGACGCTATGCTACCTTTAAGGGGCCATGATGATTGATTTGTTCATTTACATAACATCGCGTCACCTCCGTTGTGTAGTGGTTAGAGCGCTTAGCTACGAATCTGCGTATGTTCCAGACTTTACCTTTTACCTTCCGAACGAAGATTTCGAGACGTAAATGAAGGACTTTCCCGAGGAAATACGGACGTATGACACCCCCAACTGTATATATAATCAACTGCAAAATATTGAGCTTCAATCCTACCTTTGAGTCCCGGATCGTTCTCCCATGTGAACGCAGCGATGGATCATAAGGTAGTGAGTGTTTGGCGAGGGAGGGACGAAGTGGAGCCTAGTCTGAATTATCAAGGGACTGTGGAGCAAGTCTTGCAAGGAGTCATGGGCTACTGAGTATCCTATTAGTGAGTCAGGTAGAATCATGAGACACCTTAATTTCTTCGTCAACTTCACCACACTTCCTTTGTGCGTTGTTTTAGTACCGCCTTGCTATCATGTCGGTCGAACTGGTATGTGTGTGTGTGTGTGTGTGTTCGGAGATCGTTCTAGCCTCGCAAGGGATAATGGTTTCGTCGGTCTTCCACCATCACTGCAATATTCTCGGAACAGCTGGGTTAGTTTGTGATTATGAACATTAGTTATCCTTCAGCAACCGTATATAAAGGGGAATGACAATTAATGATTATATTATGAACTTTGGATATCCTTCAACAACCGTGTGTAAAGATAGAATGACATAAATATATCCATAAATGAAGTAAAGGAAACTGAACTAGATGCCATGTCACCCGCAGCCCACGAAAAAATCCTCAAGCCTTTCCTTTTTTAAGTTAACATCCTAAAGTTTCACCTTTCGCACTTTCCCTTCCCGTGCTGATTGATCGACTACTTCAGTACTCCGGAATCCTGTTTGTCGCTTCTAAAATTTTGGAAAATATGTCATTAGTACTACGTTGACTTATGCGGATTCAGTTTTTCTAAATATCTTAATACTTCATATCATTGAATATTAGTTTGCCTAATCATTAATTTCTGCCCTTGGAAATGGGTTTTGTGGTTACGGAATTTTTTGATGAATTTTCAGCTGTAAATGCTGAAATGAATACTGAACAACAAAGCCATTTCTTGATCATCGTTAGTGAAAGCGCAATTTTCGTTTTATGATCAACATTTCGCATTATTCATTTTTTCCCCTGCATACACCTTAAAAATTCTTTAAGCCCTTTCTTCACGTTGCAAGAAAAACCCCTTTTCAAATTCTAATCTAATCTAATTCTAATCTAAAAGTATCACAATGTTAGATTTTCCTGTATCATTTGATACCCTTTCCTTCACATTATTTCGAAGTTTTGAATAGTTACTCCCAGCAAACTTATTCATCAGGTCAATGTGAGGTTACTTCAGTTTCATGCAGCTTGCTTTCATCTAGACTTTCATTGGTGTAGAGTGTAACTGCGTCACCTGTCTCATACAACCTACTTTTATTGAAACATTGTAGATTGTATATCCTCTCGCAGGCTAACATCAAAACTTGATGAAGTTGCCTTACGCCGCAATGTAAGTTCACCTTCCCTCTTCTGTTGGTATTGCTTTCATTATACTTCCGAGAGCTGGCTGCTTGTTTGGCCCCACCACAGCTGCCGCGTCACACGATCACTGTGTGGCCGTTGGCAACTCAAGGGTGGGCAGTTTTTTAATTTTTTTTTCCTACACTTAAAGCTCTGAAGTCTCTACCCTCTCATATCTTTCCCAGAAGCTGTGATCTGGCATATTATGAAAGTTTTTTTTTTTCACTTCCTCCAAATTTCGTAAATAATTTCCTTTGTCTTTTATTTTTCCCTTTCATCAACCTCTGTAATTCAATTCAGGTTCGGTCAAAAAAAAAAAAGAAAATGAATCCTTTCACCTGTGGGGAGACGAACAATGCTGTGTTTCAAGCTCTGTCGACCTTCATCCGCTATTGGATGTGTAAAATTATTCACAGACAAGAGACATAAACAATGATATACGCCATCCTGACACGCGTGAGCATACAGCAAGGGCACCGGCTGTCAACAGGGCCATTAATAACGAATGATTACAAGGATGCGGCTCCAACTCCCCAACCGTGGCATACTTCCCTCCGTCCCCAGTGACGGGTAATCCATATCCATATCTCTTATGATTTAGCGACGCAGTAGACATCACTTTTGTTCTGTGATGTTAGAGGCGGAGGGAATTATGAGCAAGGCCTGAAATATTAAAAACCATTATCGGTAGTCGTGTTGGGTTCCCACAAGATACATTAGAGGAAGGGCTAGTAATTAATAGACTTTCCATTCTCGCGTGATTAGTTACCGTTGCCGAAGTAATTTGGTTGTCCTTGGTAGGTAGGGTACGGTAGAGTAGTGGCACAAAGGATAGATGTGGAAGTGATTCGTCTTTCTATAGCTCTTGACAGCAACAGTGGTACCAATCTCGTATTGATCAATGTGATTGAGCTTATTTCTTCAACGGACCGAGTAATGATCAAATACTATATACATAAAACTAACAGTGACTGAAAATAAAAGTTTAAGTTGCAACTTGTGGACAATTGTGGATACAGTTTGAGGAAGTTTTCAATAACAGCGCTTGTTTTTGTTAGGTTGATGTTCCCGTGGTGAGCGACAACAAATGCCGTGAGTCCTACGGCGTCACTGTAATTGCAGACCACATGCTGTGCGCCGGCTACGAAGAAGGAGGAAAGGACGCTTGTCAGGGCGACTCCGGCGGCCCCTTCGTCTGCCTGGGCAAGCTGCACGGCATCACCTCCGCGGGGTACGGCTGCGCCCGACCCAACTACCCGGGCGTGTACACCGAAGTCGCCTATTTCAGAGAATGGATTGATTCTCATATGGCTGATTTTGAAGCTCACTCGATTTGAGTAAAATAGATTTATAAAGTCTCCCGTGTTTTCCGTCTGAAATAAAATTTACATGCAACAAGGTGTAATGTTGAACATCTTGTTGTCTATTAAAGATATGAATAAGAGAAGCCTCCGACACCAAGACGATCTCTTTCCAAATTCGCGCAATATATATATATATATATATATATATATATATATATATATATATATATATATATATATATATATATGGATACTGTAGATAGGCTTATGCCAGAGTTTTTTTCCATGTATATTTGGCAAAGGAAGGAGACCAAACGAATGAAATACAAAGTTTCTCAGATATCACCTGGATAGTCAGATAAATTTGCTGCAAATACAATTATAAAATGAAACAAAATGAAAAAAATTAATCGAAAATGATATTTCCTTCCAAAACCTACCTCACTACTATTGTCTTATTCTGTTATCTAATCTTACTTTATCTAAAGGCCCTGGACATTTCGTAGCGTAAATGTATTTTTTTTTTTTTTTTGGTTTCTGGTATCCAATTGTATTTTTTCTGTTGGCGGAAATTTGTAAAAAACTATCAATCACATGGTTTCTATAGGAGGTTCATTCGAATCCGTAACGTTATACCTGGGGCACAAAGTGACCGGTTTAAAAAATCATTTGAAGTGATATTCTGATAAGTATTATGCAAACAACGTACCTCATAACCTTGCAATTCCTTTGAGAATATTGCTACTTTATTCTCTTGTGACAAGACAACTTGAACTGTATTTGAGTAAAGAAGGCTTTCGTGATCAGAAAACGGTAATTATGCATTTTTTTTTTTTTCAAAACTGGATGAACTCATTATACTAACAGGTTCAATAAATGCGATTTGAATGCAACATATGATATACAAGATGTAAGTATTGACTGGCTAAATAAAGCATCCCTGAACTTTCATTTATTTAGGCAAAATACTATTTTGAATTCAGTTGAATATATTTGATGAATATTTCCTCAAGGATTCCTAGATATGCTTTATAACAGCGATAAAGTATTGCCTACATTGGTAAATATGGTCACGTCTTACATTTTAACTCTTATCGATACTGAAATAGCTCAAGCAATTGAGAAATATAAATGTCACACTATTGTTGTCTCATACAATTTTGTGTAGTTATCCATATAAACACAGCCATTTTCTCTGTGCAGTAAGTTGCCTGAAAATATTTGTACGTTACTTTCCGGTATGGATTTGTTGTTGATAGGAAGTTTATGAATGTTATTTTTATACATTCATTAAGGGGTATAATTGGTAACGGAGATCGTAGAGGGAAGGTAGGTATTTATTTACTCTAATGTTGATAACATACCGCTTCCCTAACGACCTCTACCACATGTTTACCTTCCTTACGCAGCCGATTGTCGTGTGAGACTACAGTTTTTCAACTTTTTATCTCTCCTCATCTGCTTTTTACCAGAAGATATTCTCCTTAAAAGGCTCCCAGAAGATTTTTGATAAATATAAGGGTTACTGAGTCGTTATGTAAGGTAGGATTTGAATTTTATTTGTGCATTATGGTTTCATGTAACCAATAAGTTTTTTTTTTACCACTCGTTACTCTTCGCCAATGTATCCGGATATAGCTCTTATCCTGTAGTTTGCATTAACCAATAAGACATTTTATAACCCAGGTAAGAAGCAGTTCAGGGTTTTGATAAGCTGAGCTGCTTGGCTGAGGTATCAATTCGCCTGTGGCCGATCTGTAGAGTGTTCGTTTAATGGGTTAGTATTTTACGTGTCCATTTGTGCTATTGCGAGTTGTAGACTACAAATTGTCGTACCCCACGGACAGGAATTAACGATATAATATTACGACTCGTATTAGCAAGTGCTCTAAATTATTGTCCTGAATTTTGGAAATTAGTAGTTATACTAATTTACGTAATTTTTGTCGTTAGGGGCCAAGTAGCACTGATAGGCAGATGATAAAAGTTTTGACATTTGAAACTAAAAGAAGCGTGTTTTATTTAGTTAGTCGAAACTAGACCTAAGATTTCCGGTATGATAAGATTGAATAGACTTTTAACATTATACGGACTTTTAACATGAATCCTAACCCTGTTTCACATATCTCCACCGATCAAGTGTGGAGTTCAGATACTGTAATTTCAGCCAATAATTTCGCTACTATCAGTTGTATGCCACAAGCCACACTAACATTTCTGCATCAAAAGTTATAATTTGGGAAGAAATCCCTCGAAATTTGTGTATATTAGAGATATTCAATTGATTATAGTCACCGTTGGTTATCATGAATAATGTTACTCCGTTGGTAATTGATCTCGGCCTGTTATGTAAAACGAAACATGATCGGCCGAAATGAAGCAGGACTCGTAAACCTCGTAGCGCCCAGCATAATGCCATCGATTTTTTTTTTCTTATTTTTCATGGGAAAGGCCCCAGTCGGGGACAAAAGTCCACATTAGGGCCGGGCCTTAATTGAAATATAGAGATAATTATGACATGGAGAAAGAAACGACTTGAAGTGTGCCACGTCGTAGTTATTGGGAAAGACATAAGAGAGTAGAGAGTTCCAAAGTTTCGGACGTGGAATGAAAGAACCAGGTATCAAAACTGCCCACCCTTGAGTTCTGATGGCCACACAATAATCCTGTGACGCACGCAGCAGCTTGCCGAGTATTGCGTGGTCTAGCTATCGGTGGGGGCACACAAGCAGCCAGCTCTCGGGAGCAACTAGGCCGGGTATCCACTCAGTATTTGTTCTTGACAATCATAATAGACATACGGAGGATTGATTGATTTCCGGCTCGCACATGTATGTAAAGACCCAATGGAAGGTATGATAATAGAATGAGACGATTTTAAAATAATTATAGTTATGTTCACTGTGACGAGAGACTACACACAGGTATTGGACATCCAACAAACACCACCCAACCAATTGAATATCTAATGTTATAGGCATCACCTCGCAGGCTTTACACACCATCCATTCTCCATACTCTTCTTGCAACCCAAAAAAATCTACCTCAGCACACACGCACACACACACACACACACACACAAAAAAAAAAAAAAAGTTTGAAAAGGTGTACGCTAGGTGCGAAAGTTTGAGATGGGGCTCCACTAGTGTAGAATTGAGATGGGGCTCCACTAGTGTAGAATCTCTCTCTCTCTCTCTCTCTCTCTCTCTCTCTCTCTCTCTCTCTCTCTCTCTCTCTCTCCCCCGACACAAACAGATAGGTAATTAGGACGCAGCGCCCCGTAGCTTTTTTTTTTTCCCCCTTTGTTCCTAAGAGTTGTGAAATGTTGCTTGGTGCTAGTAATTTTAATGTATCACCATTACTGAAATAATGTAATCAGTCGACACAAAACATAAACAATGTTATCGGCCAGCCAGACTTTCTCAGATGACAATGTACTCGCTTTGTTTTCCTTCTCGTGATGTTCCCACGAACCTCCTCGTTATCCAGCGTCAGGCGTGCGTGTTCCCGGGAGGGGGGGGGGGCGCCGCTCCCCATGGGGTTTGATAGTAGATCACATCAGCCAAAGAGATCCACGCAGGAAAAAGCTGTTGTGACCAGCCTTTACAGATTCTGGCAACTCTCGGAGAACCAAAATTTACACCTAGTCAGATTTGATCATACACTCTTAACGTACTATCCAATCTTAATGTCCCTCGCCGCCAAACCACGCGTGAAGTTAAAGTGTATACAAAGTTGAGCTCTGTCCTGAAAACGCCGAACAGCATGATCGATTAAAGATTTTAAACCGGTCTGTTCGTATCGAAGAGAAGCGGCACACAAAGTGTGCCAGAAATTTATAAATGGCACCAAAAACGTTTTCAAAAAATGCCCACATTGCTCAGAAGACTTGCACCATACTACTTGACACGCTTCTACCTTGTCTTGTCAATTCTTTAACCCGCCATCCTGTCCCCTCTTACAAACCCATTAAGATAAAGGAGGGGTGGGTGGGGGTGTAACCCATGGAGGGGCTGGAGGGAGATGGTAAGGGGCTCCGTAGAGGGAGGGGTGGGAAGGAAGGGATGGAAGGTTATATATATATATATATAATGACGGAGGGACCAGCAGGCCCTCCATCTCCGCCATGCTCCCAGTAGCTCTCCTGGCCGTCTCGCTCACGCTGGCCGCCGCTGGTAAGTCACTCTTGCCAACGCGTCTCTTTTAGGAACTGGTCACTGGTGCAAACTAATCAGTGGAGCGAACTGGTGTTACTAGAGTGAACTAGTCCCTAGAGCGAACTAGATACAAAAGGAAACTGGTTTGCACCAGGAACTAATTCCTTATAATGTAACGAACAAGTAAATTCCATTTGCCTGTCCGCTATAGTGAACGTAAGAGGTAAATCACTGATTAAGTGGATTAATCAGTCCAGTGAAATCGTGCGTCAGTAAACAAATCATGACAACAGAATGGTGAAATAATGAATTATAATTTCAACGAAGCAGCGTTACAACGAAGTTGTAGTCACTACAGAGAAAGTCTTAAACGAATTATTTACCACATCGAAATAGTAACTGCATTAAAGTTATAAAATTATGGAATCCTAAAAGAGGCTTTGTAACAACGACTTTGAATTTCAGTAAAGCCAAAGAATTTTACAGCAACCTACAACCTAATATCTAGCGCCACATTGCCTCGATGAATTTGAGTTTATAAATCTATGATTTCCACAGTAAACTAATTTCAGCACGATGCATTGCTTCAGCGAACTAGCTTTTAGAACGAAGTGTTACTACAGCTGTCTAGTCATTACAGAGGTATATGGCAAACCGCGAACGTTTTCTGTGTGTTTCCATCATTTTCTAAACGACCTTCACAGTAATCTAAAATGACAACTGTAAAGCTTGTTTTTCACTGGAAACTGCGTGAATTATGACACGATTTCCCGCGACAGACTGAAATAGTCAGCTTGTTGGTCTCGATGATGATTATTCTATCAAAGGCTCATGCGTCAGAAGTTTTGATTTGCTTTATGGCTGCACGATCACAGGGCTGTGAAGGTTAAGCCAGAACATCATGCCTTTTGTCACGGTTTCTGTTGCCATTCGTCTGCATCTGTTTTTCAGCTGCATTTCACTGTCAGAATCATGATTCCATTGCTGGAAGAGAGAAAGGAAGGTGTCCAGTAAATCTGTCAAGTCAGTATTACTATCTCTATCACCAGTCGGCAAGAGACGACAAGACTAGCAGACGGACCACCCTCTTTGACTACCATGATAAGCACATCGTATCTGTGTTGTGGGAAAGCGTCCTTGGGCTGACACTAGTGCGTCCTCAGGCCTGTATTCTCACGACGGGTTGGGTAGGGGGGATGAACACAGCCTGGACTCGCAATACTTATCACAGGCGTAGGCCCATGACTGATTGTAGTCGTCGATGAAGTAACACAAAGGCTTCTGTTTGTCTCCTCAGAATGCCTGTCAAATCCATGTACACAACAGCTTGTCTCGGGGTGAAATGATGACACAGTGTCGCTGTAATGGCGACATGGTGATTCGCTAGGCAATGAAGACGCTATGTTGCAACCTTTGTCGCTGTAGGTAATGACAATCGCTGTCACAACCGGTGATGGCGACACTGTACAACATCCTATGATTAACGATGCCAAATGTTGTAGAACATCGTTTGATAAGTTATAATGACTGGTATTCATTTCTCATAATCTCCTAGAGTGAAATGTTATTGAACACACGTTGGTCAACTTCGGATCAGCTCGCCGAACAATTAATGTAAACTCTGCACTTTCGGATATTGACTAGTCCATTCCAGACGAGTCAGCTCATTCTTAGTTACGCTATCTTTTTCATCCACCCATATATTGTATCTTATCATTTGTTCGCAAATGTCCCCAGCTCCTTACATCAACGACTCTCGCTAACTTTGTTCCACTTGTGTTCTTTTGTATCCCAGGCGTGCCACACGTGCCCCGTATTCCCGGTGTGCTGCCCCAGCTGCCCCGTATCGTGGGTGGGGAGGAGGCCAGCCCTGGAGAGTTCCCGCACCAGATCTCCATGCAGAGGAACGGGATCTTCGGCAGGTACCACTCCTGTGGCGGCTCCGTCCTGAATGAGAATTTCGTCATCACAGCTGGTCATTGCGTCAGCGGGTGAGTCACCACTGGGTGTTAAGACATTATGGTTTAAAAGGAATGGACCAGAGACTGGGTTACTGAATATTGGCGAGGGTAAGGGTTATGAGGTATTGGCCAGGCAGGACCTATAGAGTGGCGGAGTATGTGCTGGGAGTTCTTACCTATGGGCCAGAAGCTATGGGTTTCGGGCATAGGCTGTTTGCCCATTGACCAGAAACTACAAGTTGTGGGTGTATAGGCCAAATGCAATAGGTTATAGGAGGGATGGGCGAGTTGCTATGGTTAGATGGGTAAGGGCCAGTCGATATGGACCAAGTGCTTTAGGTTGCAGAGTATATATCCAGATCTGTGGATTGTAGTTCATGGGTTATGGGCTTAAAAGGCAAGTAATGCTGGCAAGGGGTGTGAATAAATAGGTGTTGAATCTGGGGCTCGAGTGATGGGTTATGGTTGGGAGTGTTGGCATCATATTTCGTGGATTGGATTCAGTGGCCTGGGACATGAGATGTTGGTCTGGACTTGTGGAACATGGATATGTGCTCATTTATTGGGACATGAGGTCATGAATGTGGTTTAGAAGGGATAGATCAGAGCACAGAGAAACAGGTTAAATGATAGATGGACCTATTTTTTTTTTTTTGGGGGGGGGGGGTTAAGGAATGGTTTGGGTCTAAGGGAGTAGGATGGCGGTGTGGGTTCCCGTCGTAAAGTCTTAGACTTTTTCTCGAGTGTATCACTCATGAAACGAGAGCTTCCTTGGGGAATATTAACTAAAGCTTGCACTGTAGTTTAAGAGATGGATATGTGAAAGGTCATCTCCAAAGACTGGACGAAGTGCATACTAATCCACCTAGTTCCTCAAATGGATAGGATTAGCTGGGCTTCAAGCCCCAGAATTTTAGGATGGCGTTTTCAAAACACAAAATATGACACATCGCTCTCTGTTTCCTACCCTTCACGAACAGACACAGCGAATCTTCGATCACTGTGGTGGCCGGGGAGTACAACCTGAAGGAATCCTCGGGAGATGAGCAGGAAAGGAAGGCTGAAGCTCTGCTCCTACACGAGCACTACGACGGCTCCACCAATACCAACGACATCGCCCTCATCAAGCTGACGGAGCCCCTGGTTATGAACGACATGGTCAAGCCCATCCAGCTTCCCGGGCAGATGGAATTGGTGGCAGTCAACACCCTTTGTACCACCACCGGCTGGGGCACCACCACCCAGGGCGGCAGCGTCGCCGACATCCTCAGAAAGGTAGGTGCGCGAAGGGCGTGCTTAGAAAGGGAATCGGTCGCTATGTAGGGAGTTTTAGGGTACTACGCCTTGGCCTTGACACCTACCAAAGAAGTCCCAGTCATCGGTCGTGATAGGTACATGGAAGTTCTTTAGATTCTGTTATGGTGTGTATATAGTTAGTTCAAGGACTGGTTATGGTGGCTACTGATGGAGTCTTGCGTTAGGTCTTCGTGGTCCCTGAGGGAGACTTGTTATGGGGAAGCAGCTGGTAGAAGTACTGGATGCCCTTCACGAACACTGTCTGCTCTGCCGTCGTGTATAGCAGGCAGGACTAATCCTTTCATTGCAAGCCTTACATTGAGAGGTTGACCCTCGGGCAAGAATGGGGCAAACGTCGAGAGATCGAGTGCACTTGCGGTGAGGTGAGGTCAGCCGCGCCCAGGGAAGGCAGGTGTGTACGTCTGACGGTCAACTTTGTTAAGAAAGGGTTGTTGCGCCCGTCAATAGATTCTTGCCCCTGGAAAGGAGAATTTAGGATCGTCCAGTGCTTGACTGCACTTGGAAAGGGAGGCGTGCAAGCTGGGAATAAATGCTTGGTCTAAAGAGGTGCGCAAATGCAGAGGCTGGAAGCGTTACGGGAGCGGGGGTTCTTAGTCATAAACCGACTGTGCTTGGGAAGGTAAGCTGCGCGCGTCTAGAGTCCAGCTATGTTAGGACAGGGGGAGGTAAGTATATCTGTAGATCAGATAAGCTTGGACAACGGAAATGTGCAAGTGTAGAAGGCGAGTGCGTTTAAGAGGGAAGGTAGGCACATCGAAAAGCCTACAATTGGGAATGGATGATCTGCGTTGTCCAGTCCAGAGGTCACGTGTACTTACGCAGTGGAGATGAGTATGTTTAGAAGACTTCCTTACACCTCGAAGCTGTGGAGCTCTTTCCCCTCTCATATCTTTCCCAGTAACCATGAAACTGGCACATTTTATAAGACGGGATTTCCACTTTTCTCCAAAATGCGAAAATACTTTCCCTTGTCCTTTATTTCCCGTTTATTGGTTATGTATTTCAATTTCTGCAGTGTATTGCCAGGTTGAAGGGACTGAGTTGTGGAATTATTTAGTAGTATTTAGCAGTGCTGGAGCCGTGGTGTATTCAGGAGTGCGTGGCGAGGCTGGGACGGAGTTTTGGAGTGCGAAGTGTGTTTGCAGCAAGACTGGAGCTATGGTATACGGAAGTGTGTGTTGGTGTGCGACAAGGTGTGCAGGGGCCGTGGAATATTGAGTATGCCATTTGTGAGTCAGGTAGAGTTATGAAGACACTATATCTTCAACAGTTCTATCACTACTCCTCCGCACAACTTACCGAGAACCTTGGTTCGATTTGCTGTTTTTTCGTGCCACCGCGCCGTCCTTAGGACGCCCCTTGGGTAGGGGTGGAATGGTGTGGGGGCACCGTCCAAGACCCATGGTGAATGATGGTGTCGTAATGATGTGCCACCATCACTCCAGCATTCCTGGAGCAGTCGGGGTTATCCGTGATTATGAAGGTTAGTGACACATCATCACCCGTGTAGCAATGGAATTGACAACATAAACATTGATAACTGAGAAACCAGTCCAATACGCGGATGTTGGGTGAAACTAGAATACCACCCATACGTTTTCGAAGATCTGTAAAAGAGCCCCAAGGAGTTAAAGGAAATTTGAACGTGCCGGTGAAAAAAAAAAAAATCTTATTTTGCATCATATATTCTATGGCATCTGAATTCTCACTCGCCGGTTAAGAATCACGTTGGGTGGGTTCACATGAAGAAACGCAGGCTAATTTTCGTGTAGATGCTACGATATCGTTTAAGGTCAGTCCAGATTCTCATAAAAGAGAATCAAGCAAAATGTTAAAAAAAAAAAAAAAATGCCAATCTGATCACGAACTGTCGTTTGACAGAAAAATAAGTTTCACTATGTTTGTCTTCATATTGTTTCGTTTTATATAGTTGTTTGAAATGTTAAAAGAACTAAGTATTTTGAATACGAGAAAGACTGACATACATTAAGCCTTCCATGGAGAAAATAAGAATATCAGGTACAACTCGTACAAATGTGGTTGACATGTTCTGTACAGTGGTGTGTAAGGGGCTGTAAACAAAAGGACTACACACAAGCAAGTGAACAAATTAGTAATCATGTGAAACAATGCACACATCACTGAATCTCCAAATACATGTGATCAACATCGCGACTTCGATGGAGACAGCAAGAAACAGATTTTCACACTTTTTTTTTTTTTATTTTACGTGGTGGAGATTTTCTGCCTTAAAGAGACTTTGAGGGCAAGTGGACGGGCAAGTGGACAGAAAAGTACGTGATCTACTACTAAGAAGTTCATATATGTATTAGTTTAGGACTGGACCAACAGCGAAGAACGGGAAGAAATGTATATAAAAAAAAATAGAAAATTAGTTTATCATTTTGGTGTAAACAATTAATACCGAATCAGCATCACGCATTGCCACGCTGGGATCAGTTCGATCATGAATACCTATAGGAAACGCTAGATTATTATTCACACGTAAGCCATCGATTCGTCCTCTGGTGACCTTCCTCTATTGTTGCCTCTGGAAATCGTTTAAGAGACAATAGACATAAAGCGATGTGATGTATGCCATCTTGACACACGAAAGGACATTGCAGAGACCCTCCGTCAATAGAGCCATTAATAACCAGTAATTGCAGTGATACGGCTCTAACTCTCCATCCGAGGCACGCTGCCATCCATCCCAAGTGATGGGAAATCCATACCCCTCTGTCTAATAATTTAGGGACACAGTAGACATCACTCTTTTGTTCTGTGATGCAAGAGGCGGAGGGCGTTATGAGCGAGGCCTGAATTATTAAGAACCGCTGAGCAATTATCTGGACTATCGTGATGGCTTCCCACCAAGCAAAATTTAAGGAAATCCTTCAATCATTGGAGTTCTTATTGTCTAGATGATTGCCATAGTCAAGGTAATTAACTTAGGCAAGCTAATTCGGCTGTTAGATGGTAGAGTAGATGGTTAGGTGATTGGATCTTGTTTTACGGTGATATTCCTGTGATTGGGCCTGACTGATGATAATCTTATCATTAATGTGAACACTTTGAGTTTAATTCCCCATCGTATATATGTAATGAACCTAATATCATTCAGGAACAGAATGAGCTTGACTGACTGATAAGCAACTCCGAATGCCCATTGAAGTTTCATGCAGCGAGGACGAGGCATTCTTGCTAACAGCTCCGTGTACCTTTGTCAGGTTGACGTCCCCGTGGTGAGTGACAACACATGCCGCGAGTCCTACGGCGTCACTGACATCGCGGACCACATGCTGTGCGCCGGCTACAAAGAAGGAGGAAAGGACACTTGTCAGGGCGACTCCGGCGGCCCCTTCGTCTGCCTGGGCAAGCTGCACGGCCTCACCTCCTGGGGTTACGGCTGCGCCCGACCCAACTACCCGGGCGTGTACACCGAAGTCGCCTATTTCAGAGAATGGATTGATTCTCACATGGCTAAATCTGAAGCTCATTTGATTAGAACTAAATAAAGTTCTCGGATGACCATGCTCTTTTTCTTTAACGAAATTTACGTGAAACAAGATCCATATATATATATATATATATATATATATATATATATATATATATATATATATATATATATATATACTTGTCTCTGACACCTGTTTAAACGTAAAGTTACGGTCATAGCATGCAGAGTCATGTGACCTATAAGCTCGATAAGTAACCAAGGTCTACTTGCAGATCAAAACGTACATGCACTGAAAAACCAAAAAAGGATGATATACGAAGCAATGAAACACTCCTTAAGAGATGGTTAAGTGGGAGATCTCACTGAAGAGAGAAAGTGTAGTGGGTGGCAGGCAAGCACCGACCGAGGAGGTATATACTTAAGCCTGGGATTCAGAAGGGACACAGCGGCGAGATAGTGAGCCAGCACTGCGACGTTTGTCACCTACCTACTTCCCAGGCCCAGATCGCTTTTAGTGTAACCTTGTTAACATGACTGTCGACGGCGAGTGTTGATTCATGAAAACCACTCACTTGTGCTTTACGTTCTCTTGTGTAACTAATGCAACTTTTACACCATATCTACCAAAGCAATATATTGGTGTCCTAAATTTAGACCAAGTTTATGTACCCGGCTTGAAAACCAGACACATTTATCTCCGGAAGTTTCTTCTCGTACCGTTATGGGCAAGATAATTATGTATAATTGGTGTCAGCATTGAAATGACAAGGGGCTATGTACGGACATTCTCTTAATTACCTATCATGCTATCCTCTTATCTATGGTTCATCTCCAGCTACCTTGTTCCTCTAAAGATACTCAAAACGAGGCTATGATACAGGCGAGTAATGAATGACTCCCGACTCCTGGTATGGCATAACACGTTCCCACCCACCGGGAGGAATACCTCCCTGTGTCTCGACGATGTTATTCAGATAATATGGTGCGTTAACGTGGATCTGATACCGAGAGATCTTATCAAAACCTGCCCCCACCTTGCAGCTGTAAACAGAACTTTCAGCAACTTACGTATGTTCATCACATGATGCGCAGAACTGACCCCCATACCACATAATGTAAAAAAAAATTCGAGAATTACACCTTCAAGGACCCTGAAATAATGAATATAAATAATGTATGTAAAAATTTGAGAATTACACCTTCAAGGACCCTGAAATAAGGTATATAAATAATGTATATAAAAATTTGAGAATTACACCTTCAAGGACCCTGAAATAGGGATTTCAGGCCCAGCTTCTTGAGATATCGAGAAATTTATCATCAGTAATTACTAATATTCTTGATGATATCCTGATGTTACATACCCGAAGTCTGCTCTGCTTTAGCCATACCTTGCATCACGTAGCTGGTCGAGCTCGTAAGACCGTTAGTATCGCTTTGCGTCCTGTGTAAGTCATACATTTGCGCTACGATGCACTTTGAACTGTCTGTTCTGTTACAACCAATGCCCCTATCCTATTTACTGCTATCGTTTGTATACACATTATTTTATCAGTCGGTTGTCTGAATGTACTGAGACAAACGTATGTGTTCATCTTGTGTTTAAAGTTATCCTTTGTGTTATCACAAGGGATATTACTTCCCCCCCTTTTTTTTTACTTTGTTCTAACGCAACTAGAACCTTCTGTGTAAAACAAAGTCTTGTAACTGAGCGTTATTTTTTTCATAAAGACATACTTCAACTTATAATGCGCAATGGTGAGAAAAGTGTAGGAATTTTTTTTCAAGTACCCTGCTGCATATGGTTTGGGAAAGTAACGTAAGGAAGCTGTTTATACTAGGATTACACGATATACGACATGCAGTAAGAGGGCTCGGTTAGATGATAATATCTATAGGACGCGGGCGCCACCACAGAGTTTAAAAAGAAATTCGTTATCTTAATGCTTTATCAACCTGGGTGGAACACATTCGACTGTGAGAAAATAATTGAAGGCTCAAGACTAGTAAATGTTACGACGTAACTTCATTTGTGTTTTTATTAAATGTAGGAATAAAGCATAACTTAACAGGTACTGGTATAAAACAGCTATAACAATTGTTACACAATTTGTTCCATAGATACATCAACCATTATCACAATAAATATTTTTAGGTGGGCTGGTCGGACATATTCTCACCAGGGAAAGTATTGCGAGGTAATTGTCTATGTCCGTCATCACGAAGTACGAGATTTTAGTGAGTTTCCCTCCCGAACAGTGGACTTGAAATCTTGATATTCCTTGGGTGACATTTCCTTAATGGGGCTCTCAGCAGGGGCGTTAAGGATGTCTGTGAGGGATATCTTGGGTTGAGGTCTGGACCCATCTCGCTCTCCCTTATCCACAGAACCGGCCTTCTCCGTGTCTTGAGAACTTGCCTTAGAGATGCTCGAAAACTGGACCACTCTGTAAGACAGACAACTCAGTATTACTAAAAGATATACAGTTTATAAAGGTAACAATACATCTAACTTTGGTAAATGCCTCTTGCAGTGTTGTATATGTCTGGCAGTGAGAGCCGCTTTTATGCCCAAGTAAATTCCACCAGTTTCTCTGCTTATGAAAAGAACAGATGACAAAGCTATGCAGGATGGCCGATAGCATCTGGTTGCTGCAACATCGAGAGAGGAACTCACATGAAGATGATCATGATGAGGACGTTGAGGCCGGCGGCGAAGAAGAACTGGGCCGCTGGGAATTTGTCAACGGTGTGGTAGTAGATGGGAGCGTAAGCTGCGTAGCCCGCCATGGGCATCAGGCCGTACATGGCGGCCATCACGGCGTTGATGCGACCTACGGAAATACGACCCGCGTCATACCTGTGGATACTATGTGGACTGATGCTCTTGTAACGTGCTACTGAGAAGGACGGTTTCAGCTCATGTTTTATGCAGGTGGCTGTTAACAGAACCATCGGGATCTCCAGAATCTCTTTGGATGGTTTGGAATGCTAGGCAAAGAACTTCCGACACTGGAAGATAGTTTTGTCTTCAGGAACTGGATGTGAAGTGACTTACCTTTCTCCTCCTCCGAGACCAACTTGGTGGACATGGACCTGAAGGCGATGATGCTGGCGTTGGAGATGATGCCCATGGGTGGCCCCAGCCACATCAAGAACTTCTTGGCGATGTCGCTGACGAGGCCGTAGCAGCCGTACTCGCCGATGATGGAGACGGAGCCGAGCACCACCAACAGGGAGTCCGTCACAGACACCAGGCGCGTCAGCAGAGGAACCAACACCAGAGAACCTGCCAATGCCATCCACACCTCCGTGTGTTACTGGTCTTGAACATTTATGACATTTAGTTCAAAAGGAACCTTTTTTTTTCCACCTTTAGTCAAACATTCTCGACAATCTTTTAAGTTCAAAAACACTCTTTACTGTTTACTTAGGATAGTAGGTGGACGTAACATTTATGTACAGCAGTGAAACTCAAGCAGCCAAGGAATCGTTACCAGCAGCAGCGACGAGGTTGCGGTAGGTGGCCCAGTAGCCGTAGTCTGTGGCTTCCCAGTGCAACACTCGACGTACGAACATGTAGATGTAGAATCCTGCAACATATTATAGGTGAAGAGAGAGGCAGTGGCTGGCGCAGGGTTCGAAGCTGCTTCGGTAAGCTTAAGTACCAATAATCATGCAATCATTTGGTATTTCATGGATGATACACCCGGGACACTTACCTCTGGACATGCGCCAGAGCATGTTGCAGAAGATGATGAGGAGAAGCACAACCCGGGCATTGCCCTCACGCCTCTTGAACGCCGTCTTGAAGGACTCAAACACCCGATTCCAGTTGAAGAAGTCGGTGAACATTCGCGCCTTCCTTACGTCTTCTTTCTTCAAAGGACATTCCTTAATGGATCCTTTGGGCTGCAGGGACTGCTTAGCGAAGGGTCCATGACTCTCCTTGATGAAGAGAAGGACGTAGGTAATGGCGGCGAGGTAGGCCGCCAACACTAGTCCCAAGGCAACGTTATACCCCCAGAACTTGATGACAATGGCACCTATGAGAGTACCAAGCGGGCCACCGAGGTACCACACCGAATTAGCCGTACTGACACGGGAGGTGCGGGTCTTCTCCGTGCAGATGTCGCTGATGTAGCTGGTGGTGGTGGACAAGAGGCACATATACGCTCCTCCTAAGGCCTCGAAGAAGGTCACCACATATATACCTTCAACAGGCCATGAGGTCATCCAGTTGTTCAAGAGATATCCGCCAGCGTAGAACACGTGTCCTCCAAGAGTCAACAACAGTGGAATCTGGAAGAAGAAACAAACAATGACGACTTAAAGTTCCACTCGTGATTCTTCAGTAGAGTGAGAAATGAGTAGAGTGGGGTATAGTAGAAAATGAGTTTATCGAACATCATTCTAGAAATACGACTAGCAATGCGACGTCGACTTTTTTCCTTCCACAATCAGACTGCAGAACACACTGACCCATGTCTCCCTTCTCCCCATTAAGAATGGAGTCTATTATCACTCGGAGATTCTTTCTTTCTTTCCAGCAGCCGCACATCTGAATTAGGTAGTTGCTCTCATGGTCAATGCCTCTCGCATTTCTGGTGTTATGCTCTTGTGGCTAATTGCTTCTCTCGCCTTAGCTAAGCAGCGCCTGAACTCTCGCGTTATATGACATCACTTTCATCCTTTCTTTTGTTGTCATGTTTAATTCACTGAATTCAGAGCCTATCATATAGACTATATCATCATTTACATTGACTACTTGATGTGCCCTGGCTCAACCCATTGGTAGCATATCATCCTCCGCTCGTGTATCATGTCTGTCCACACCACATTAACTCCACTTCCAGACTCATCTCTCATGTCCCCCTTCCACAGCGTACTGTAGACATGTTCCTCTCTCTCCAAGGCCCCCCCAGCATCATCGTCCTCCTCCCTTTCTGAGAGCAGGTTAAACAACCATGGTGACATCACACACCCACCTTCTCGATATTTCCATGCACTTCCCTGTTTTTCAAGCTATCCTCACTTTCACTTCTTTCTTGCACATATTATTTCTTCTTTTCCTAAAACCACTGCACTCTCACACTCCCACTCCACCAAGAAATGAACTGACATCCCGCCGTTAATCCTCTCTGCACGTTCACATCCAACAACCTCTCCGCGTACCTGTCAATTAGTATATATTCTAGTAATGCCCATTCCTCCAAATCCCAGCTTGACAAGTTGTTCCCCATTTTCATTAATATTAGGAATCCCATACCTCATACCCTCAACTGCTACATTGCCCACCCTTGTATTCAGATCTCCTACCGTCCGATTCGATCCCTTGTATGAAAATTGCCAAATCATTCAATCATCTTTCCAAATTTACCCCTGTTTACGTGACGTTTTTGCATAGGATTAAAAAGTGCATTCCTCTTGGTTACAATGCCCTCAAATTTACTTCTTTTTTAAAACCATTTTTTTTTCTCTGCGCGTTTATTCATATTTACCTTCCGTCCGTACTTATCGCTCCAGGCGCCCATGAAGAGCACGCAGAGAAGCGGCAGCACCGACATGATGATGCTGTTGTAGAAGGCGAAGAGGCTGAACTCCCGCTGCACGACCACGTTCTCCTCCGGGTGAGCTGAGAGGTTGGCGCACACCTGCAACGAGACGTCCGCTCCTCAAATGGTAGGTTTCCTCTGTGCTTACATCTAGATACTTCATCTATGCTTATGTCTAGAACATTATGCTATTTTCTTTAATGTTAGTTGAGACGGCACGGGCAACTGAGGCCCTAATCAAAGCCATCTCATTAACGCCATATACATAAATATATATACCACGTATACCATAGCCTGAGCCAAGTACCCATTTTGTCGACCAACTTCTAAGGGTGGATGAACAGCTGGGTTGACTGTGGACCGACTGCCACAACCAGGATTCGAACCTATGCGCTCGACCCGAGGCGACCGGTAAATGCGTCATTCAGAAACTCTAACCGATACACCACTTATATCCAACAAAGTTTAATATGGTATTTAATGGTCTCTCTTAGTAAGAGGCACATCTGTGGCAACTGTGTGGTGTGCTTCTAGAGGCCAGTTATCTATGTATTAAAAGGAAATCTCGATACTGACCATTCAAGCTCGCTCAATGTCTGCTCTGTTGTTGGATCACAGCATCGCTATCTTTCCATAAAGCTGTAAAACATTATACCTCTTTCTTACCTCCGCCGAGTAATTGAGATTGACTGTACAAATTTTGTTCATCTGGACGTTTTCGATGAAGAGAAGCATCGCCTGGTTGCAGGCGCCATCGATAAGAAGGACGGGTTCCACCGTCACCAGGCGCAACGCCCGCGCCAGGGCCGACCCTGCCTCGCCCAGCATCCTCTCCGGACGACTGCTGGACCCGCTGTACGAAATATGGCTGACGAGGAAGGCTTAGGTTGTAGATCGCTGTTGAGGACATATCCGTGTTAAGATACTAATTAAACATCTTTGCATATATAATTGTTACATATATATAGTTCATTTCAACCACTCGACAGTTGGTTTAGATTGCGGTAATCAGCATTTCTGTGTATACATGATTTAAGACGTACTTGCAATCGTTCAATTTAATGCGCCACTGTGAACTGTTCTAATTTTGGTACTGTAGTGTTTCCGTGATCACAAGAAAAATGATCGATTTTCTTATTAGTTTTCGAAATCTTATGTAACCTACGAAAACGTATGTATAGGTAGAGAGCGGTTCTTTTATGAATACATGATTCATTTATTAAGCCTAGGCGCAAATCTGTTCACCTATTCTATTTCGTTCAACCCCTCACCTTCGTTGAGATTTTCATTATATATATATATATATATATATATATATATATATATATATATATATATATATATATATATATATATATATATATATCAGGAATATGTGAGGGACTAGATTGGAGATGCGAGGATGGAGTGAAAAAGATTTTGAGTGATCGGGGCCTAAACATGCAGGAGGGTGAAAGGCGTACTCGGGGTAAATTAGATTGGAACGAAGTGGTCTACAGGGATCGATGTGCAGTCAATGCACTGAACCAGGGCGTTTGAAGCGGCCTGGGGTAACTATGGAAAGGTCTGTGGGGCTTGGTTGTAGATAGGGGAGATGTAGTTTCGTCCTTTCTTCGTCTGTTCTTGGCTCTACCTCGCTAACGGGGGAAAACAGCGAACAAGAATAGAATCATATTTAACATTTTGAGAAAGGTTACAAGAACATGAATTTTAGTAATATCTCATCTGGGTCTTCCACACGTATCTGAATAAACGTTGAAAGCTCAACGCTTCAAATTTTACATTTGCATTCTTGCTTTGATGACCACCGTTTTCATTAGAAATGTGAGGAATAACGTTCCAAGTAAAAAGTATCCCTATAAAGTTTATAAGCTTCATATCATGCTAATTTAGATGCCTTGGTTGTCCGTCTTTCTTAAGTCCTAGTCTCTCATCTGTCTTATCTTTTTATTCATTATATCAGTATGTTTAAGGTATCCAAGTGGAAGTCTTCATTTTCTCTTCTATTCTCGTCTTTTTTTTTTTTTCACACCCTCTTATTTCCTCTGTTTCTGACTGCATTCTCTATACTGACACGACCTTTTCTTAAGAAATCGATAACCATTGCACGTTAACATCCTTCCACTCACAGTCATGTATTGCGACTTTTTGTGAGTTTGCCATGGCTCATATTTCCATTGAATAAACGTAAGCATACAGATAATATTAATGAAGCATTGGTAAATATTGCAAAAATGCCCACAGCAGTCATGATAAGCACTGATATGCCTTTCTTTTTATGGAAAGTATTTTTATTGCAGTAACACCCATCATGGAAATAATTAAATTAGGCGATGGGACAGAACCTCAGCTGAGGAACACGACCACATCAACGACCACATCGATGGAACGACCAGAATAATATTTGTAGAAGTGTACCATAAATATTAACGGGGTCAGCCTTGCCTTAAAAAAGAAAAAAGAGTGACATGCTACTAATGTCGAGAAAACTTCGAAGTAGCGTGATGTAATGATGGGTTAAGGGTGAGGCTTGAAAATTAGATAGCATGTCACAATGTGGTTGCATGCAAGCTTGTAAAACGTACGAAGACATTACCAAGGAACAGTGGTCACGAATGTGATTCCGTCTCTGAAGTGCACCGACTGTACCTCGGCGTCTCTGTAGTGCAGGTTAATTCGTCACAGCCTGCATGCGACTAGGCTTGCCGACTGCCTCCAATATATCAGTAGATATATCAGTAGAAAAATTCGTGGGTGATAATAGCCTACATTTAGCTCATTGTGTTTAACAAACACACACATACACACACAAAATGTGCAGCTGAGATGTTTTATATTTTTTTTTTATCATGCATCGATGTAATATACGGTCAATACTCAACTTTTTATTCTTTAGAGCAGGATAATTCTAGATGAGGCTGCCGAAAATACAGTGATCTGCTCTGGTTTATAACGCGCCATGAAACACACTGGGTTCGGATAGTACCCGATATAGGCGCCAGTAAAGACGTTAGTTTCCCTTGTCGTCTGATATTAAGCACGGCTGAAAGACCGGTAAATTATTCATTCCCATGATAATAGCTCATGAGACGTCAGTGTATGATTTGTATCAGGTAGTACATGATTATGCGACAGTGAACACTTTAGTACCGAATTCTGTTGTACTGAATATACATACCAATAAAACTTGCGATTATTATATTTTACTACGCTCTAAACTTACCATAACATTTAAGAATATGTTTTCGCTTCGTATCTAACTGCCTTACGCGCCCTATTCATAACGATGAAATAGATACAACACTTATTCAGTGTGTGTATGGACAGTGATAAAGGTGTTTAATACTGCAGTCATAGTTTGCAAGAGAAAATTGGAGCTTGTCAGGCGTGCCATGTCACATCGTAATCATAAGAAATATTATGATGAAGGCAAAAATGACTTATAGATTTTACTTTACTGCGAAAAACGTGCGGGTAAGTGACTTACTTTTTGATAATTTGAACGCTTGTGTGGGAAACGCAAGCAAAGCGAAAAACAAAAATAATTACCAATTAAGAAAGTAGGAAGGGGTAGTTAACTCAAAGAAATGTTTCAGCCGGTGTTATCAACCTATTGATTACGAATGTTATTTTGAGCCGTCTGACATCCCATAATGATGTTGCCTATCATACTGAATAAATCAATCAATAAACTTTCAGATACGTAACAAACATCAGGAATCTTCTTAACATATTTAGTTTTGTTTGGTGGGAATTGGTATTAGTTTGAGGACTTTCTTACAAATTCTATGAATTGTTCGTAGAGTTTAACTGTATTTATTTAGGATACCATGACCAGTTTCCAAGGATTTTCTGTTCCCCAGATACTGTTCTAATATCGAGAACGAGCACCGTGAGAATGCAATGGGCTGTGTCAGTCATTGACGGGCAATTGTAATAACAACAAAGGCTTTGTTTGTTAAATGTGTAAGTGATTTACTGTGTGTGCTTATGTCGGTGATGTCTGAGGATTGATTCACACTGGTTGTTTCTTACTTTAGATAATACCTTTACAAGGCCTGAACTCTTCTTTCCAGTTGCATTTCTGTTTCTGCACTCAAGCACATTTCTTATAATTTCCGTTCTCTCTTAGCATAATCTGTAATGATTTCTCCAAATTTAAGAAATGAAAGCATGTTACGAGTAGAACTTACTTGCAGTCGAACCATAAAACAAAATTAAGAAAATTAAAAAGACCTTAATTTAGAATCGTTGTACAGTTTGTGTTCAACACAACGTCTCCACCATTGTATTAGAGTTGTAACCACACACCCTAATGCACCGACCCTTACATTTTGATGCACTCGATGATATTTAGTCACTTAGATCACATGAAATTTCGTGTTTCATTCACTCCCACTCGCTCAGCGCTTAGGCACCCGAACGTGCTTGTGTCTTTCGCTGGCGTTAGAAAAAAGTTGTCCACGTAGCTTCCGTCCCACAGCACCAACTGAACGGGAATCTCCCATCGACCCATCCAAGGGACCTTTTATACTAAGTGGATGAAGGGGAAAGTAGGAGAATAGCAAGGTTATAACGTGGAAGGTCTTTGCTGGGAAGGGCTCTTAAAGGTTGGAGCCGGGTTAGCGATGTGAGGGGTGGGTATGACGGTAGGGAGAGAGAAGAAGAATTATGAGGGGAAGTGACCGTTGATGAAATCAATGAGGAAGCAATTCATATGAGTATATTAGATATATGACAGGAGGAAGAGAGACTATAAGAAAATGCTATAGGTTATGAGAGCTGATGCAGTGATAAGAATGAAGTGTTAGTAATGTGAATGAGGAAGGTAATGAAAGATGAGAGTGATGATAAGAGTGGGGGTGGGCATTGAGATGAATTGTGAGGAGTGAAGGACATGAAGTACGTAATGAACAAAGAGTGAGGATGAAAGCAATGAAGACAGTGAGGCAGATATTGAGTGATGAAACTAATAAGCACAGTAGACAAATCGAGTGAGGTATATATAGAAAAAAGTGAATCAGTGAGTGATGAAAGTAATGAGGACAGTGAGGCACATAAGCAATTGATGAAAATAATGGAGACAACTAATGTCCAGAGAGAGAAAAGGTGATGGGTATGGGTATGAGAGGATGTATTGAGTCAATGAGAGGAGATATATAAGCCAGTAGGGAAAGAAATCGTGTCCCGTCATATGAAAATTACAAATACAACTCGTTTGATGATTAGGAGTAAACATGTCATACTGAAGCGGTGGGAGCAGAATTGGGTATTCTTGGGTATTGGTTTGACTGGGGCCAGGTTAAGGGGGTGTGGGGGCTAAGCCAAGGTTTCTATGGGGACCCGAACGACGCAAGACCCCGGAGAAAGAACAGTTAACTCATTAAACTGGCAGTTTAGGATAAGTGGGTCGGTCACCCTTGCTAGCGAAGAAACTTTGTTTCATTGTCTGTGAATTTGTCTTATTTCACAACGAAACGTTATTATTTCTACCAATCTATCTCTCTATATTTATTTACTTTCTTTTATACTTCGCATTTTTCCACGAACCAAAGTAGAGCATGGAACAGACGCAGAATGTCTTTATTTGTTCACATTCATTATTTAGCTGTCATGTATAATGTACTGAAACCAGAGTCAACCTCTCCACAGACAGTCGCCACAGACCTTTCCGTGGTTTCTCCTTACAACTTGGTTCATTCCATTGTCAGCGCGACGGCCCTTGTATACCACGTCGCTACAATTCACGCTATACCTTATTGTACACACCTTACACCTTCTCGTATATATATATATATATATATATATATATATATATATATATATATATATATATATATATATTATATACATATATATATATATATATATATATAGATAGATATATATATATTATATATATATATATATATATATATATATATATATATATATATATATATATATATATATATATATACATAACATGACAGCTAGAGACTGAGAGTGAACAGACGTGGCCTTTTTCTGTCTCTTTCTTGGCGCTGAAACAGGGGGTGGCGATGCTGTTTTCTGTGGGGGCAGGGTGATGCCGGGAATGGATTAACGCAAGCAAATATGAATATGTACATGTCCATATAAGTATATGTATGTATATGTACGTGTATGTGTGTGCGTGTATGTATATATGTGTATATGAGTGAATGGGTCTTTCTCCGTCTGTTTCCTGACGCTACCCCGCTGAATCGGGAAACCGCGATCAAGCATAATGAAATATATATATATATATATATATATATATATATATATATATATATATATATATATATATATATATCACGGTCGTAGAATCTGTATGTTGGGACGGACAAGACACTCCATAAGCGTAACACAAATGCGGACGCAAAAATATCAGTATAGACGGAACTTTCATATACATTGATTACCTAACTAACTTCCACACTTTGCTGTTTCTATATATATATATATATATATATATATATATATATATATATATATATATATATATATATATATATATATGATATTAGGCAAAGTGCCAAACCTAGCAATTGTTATTATTCTTTTTATCGTTTGTGTGATCTGTCATGAGCACTTCTAACGAGGCTGGCCCTTCAAAAATCATCAGCTTATAACGAAGATGTGACTTTTGCTATAAACTCTCGACAAATGAGCAGTTATAGGTGGTAATT
>NC_092229.1:9189994-9279994 GCF_036320965.1 Panulirus ornatus
ACACACACACACACACACACACACACACACGAGTGTAAAACTCCTTCCAAATACAGTGAAAATAGGCAATTACTCGTACTCTTCTCTCTCTCTCTCTCTCTCTCTCTCTCTCTCTCTCTCTCTCTCTCTCTCTCTCTCTCTCTCTCTCTCTCTCTCTCTCTATGATCACTGTACCAATTTGTCAGACTTTGAATCAGAGAGAGAGAGAGAGAGAGAGAGAGAGAGAGAGAGAGAGAGAGAGAGAGAGAGAGAGAGAGAGAGAGAGAGAGCATCTGGCTTGTATTCCACAAACATACAACCAACCTCTCCATCTCGCACGCAACTCTTAGGCAACGTGTAACTCACACCGACTCCTTCCTCGTAACTCTATTCTTTCCTCGTAACTCTGTAGCTTTCTGAGGTGAGCGCTACCCGCTAGCCCTGACTCTTTGGCAAAAATCTCGTCGTAAGAACTTGTTAGCTTCCTCGCTCCCTCTCCGATGCAAAACGATAATGGATAAATCGGTGCAGTTATCAGAAACGTGGCAAAATGAACTTCAGGTGTATACAAGCGCAAAACTAATGTTTTTTGTTTGGTCTTATAAAGGTATTTGAGAGAACGGATATGAAATTTGATATGTACAAGAAGAAAAAGACCTTGGGAATGATTATCTGTAATGGCCCAGTATATGCCAAACGACGCTTATCACAGTTTGATAAACCAAAATGAGCCATTATGTTTTATAGCTAGATATATGTACAAAACTCCCCAGGCAGACTACATGTTAAGAGTGCGATTGTTCAGTTCGCTTTACCAAACTCTACGACTGCTGAACAAGAAGTAAAACGAGTACAGGAAAGAGCAACAAAGCCTAATTTCGTCGCCTAGTATAATATCTTACGAAGAAAGATTCAAAAGATGTAAATTCTGTCTGATAGAAGCTCCGAGTCCGACGAAATTTATGTGGGAACTTTTATACGAACATTTGGTAATTTCTGCAATCCAATTCCCGACAATTTCTTCCACAAAGTGGGCGAACAGTGACCAGAGGTTACGGTATGAAGGTAGAGGGATCTAAACATGATAAAATGCCGACATTTGTTTTTTTTCAGTAGAGTTATAGAGAGTTGTAGATCCTGTTGAAGACGAACTCATGACTGCCAACACGTTCAAATCGTGGCTGGACTTTATTGATGTTCATCATCGGGGAATAAACCCTGTTCAAGATTGATGATGGCATATATACGTATCTTAGCATCTCTTATCCCTTGTAGATTGGAGCCGCATACGTGTTTCCTTCTTGGTGTGTAAGGCTACCGTGATTGTATGAAGACTGTGCCTTTCCTTTTCTTTTGCTCCCTCCTTTCCTATGAAATTCCCGAACGTCAGTACACTCGTTTCTGTATTGCATGGCATTCCAAGACTGGCCAACCTGTCGGCTGTGATATGCCAGAGGGCGTGGTAGGTCGGCCGCCGGCGGCGGAGGAGGAGGAGGAGGAGGAGGAGGAGAAAGAAGCCATCTGCTTCACAATCATCTCGCCATTAATGTAGATTAGAAATTTAAGTTAACTGTCACTGTCCACTGGCATACAGCCTTGGCGTGGAGGGTTCATGCCCTCTTGTCGTCTGTCTTTCGCAAGTATAGTCTTATCTCAACCCAGAATATCCCCCCCCTCCTCAACCATCTCCCACCCCCTCCCTCTCTCTCATATACTTCCCCACCACCCTATCTCTCACCCCCCTACCTCCTCCCCACTCTCTCTCTCTCTCTCTCTCTCTCTCTCTCTCTCTCTCTCTCTCTCTCTCTCTCTCTCTCTCTCTCTCTCTCTCTCTCTCCACACCCATTTCCCCCACCCCTCACCCCCAGACACCATCTGTACCTTTGATTAATTCATCTATTCCTCTCTGGCAATAAGATTAGCCCAGGGTGTTGGACGTATTCCCCCCCGATGGAAGACCCATTGTGATAGATGCTCCCTCTCCCTCATCACCCGGACCTTCCTTCCCCCCACCCCGAGTGAGAGCCATGGTGATGGAGCCTCCCCTCGCCAGGCGGCCCTCCTCCCCTGGCCTTGACCTCCTCGGTGGGCTTAACTCCTCCTCCTCCTCCTCCTCCTCCTCCTCCCCAACTCCCTCTCCTTTCTACGGCCGCCCTGGCCTTGGCAAGCCGGTAACACTCGACCTTAACCGTATTCCTCGATCCGAAACAACAGTACTTTCCTTGAGAGAGAGAGAGAGAGAGAGAGAGAGAGAGAGAGAGAGAGAGAGAGAGAGAGAGAGAGAGAGAGAGAGAATCTGTAGTGTTACCGGACTCCGCCCGCTTGAGGTCACACCGTGAGTGAAGAAGAGTCGCTTTTACCAAAGGCTTGTGTCGTTTGTCAGTTGGCGAAACGGAACGCAGTCTCGCCAAAGGGATCCACACTGTCCCTTCTACAGAGCGTAGCGCATCCTTGGGCTGCAGGAGAACCCCCTGCCCCACCCCAAAAAAAAAAGGGGGGGGGGGTTAGGTTGGTCGGGTGGCATCATCAGGAGCTTTTCAGAAAGATGTTTTGACGTAGTTATGAATATGTATGTACATTAGTCTGTCATCCTGGTACACATTCTTCCAAAGTGTCGTATAACTGGGTCCCATCCAACGAAGAAGAGCTTTGAAGATGGTAGAGAGACTAGCATTATTAGACCCCAGGTTATAACAACATAGTTATAGGTTTCTAATCACGTCAGGTTATAACAACATAATTATAGGTTTCTAACCACGTCAGGTTATAACAACATAATTATAGGTTTCTAACCACGTCAGGTTATAACAACATAGTTATAGGTTACTAGCCACGTCAGGTTATAATAACATAGTTATAGGTTTCTAACCACGTCAGGTTATAACAACATAATTATAGGTTTATGACCACGTCAGGTTATAACAACATAATTATAAGTTTATGACCACGTCAGGTTATAACAACATAATTATAGGTTACTAGCCACGTCAGGCTATAACAACATAATTATAGGTTTCTGACCACGTCAGGTTATAACAACAATCATAGGTTACTAGCCACGTCAGGTTATAACAACATAATTATAGGTTTCTGACCACGTCAGGTTATAACAACAATCATAGGTTACTAGCCACGTCAGGTTATAACAACTTGATTTTAGGTTTCTAACTACGTCAGGTTATAACAACATAATTATAGGTTACTAACCACGTCAGGTTATAACAACATAATTATAGGTTACTAACCACGTCAGGTTATAACAACATAATTATAGGTTTCTGACCACGTCAGGTTATAACAACAATCATAGGTTACTAGCCACGTCAGGTTATAACAACATAATTATAGGTTTCTGATCACGTCAGGTTATAACAACAATCATAGGTTACTAGCCACGTCAGGTTATAACAACATAATTATAGGTCTCTAACCACGTCAGGTTATAACAACATAATTATAGGTTTCTGATCACGTCAGGTTATAACAACAATCATAGGTTACTAGCCACGTCAGGTTATAACAACATAATTATAGGATACTAACCACGTCAGTTTATAACAACTTGATTATAGGTTTCTAACAACATTTTCCCATGGTTTGTATCGTCCTCACTGAATGTAACAAAAAAATGTTCAGTCAGTTATGTTCAGTTTGTTCTCTGGTCCTCCGATGATAAGCAAGATCTATTCACAAACTTTTATATTAAGTTTACACAGACATTCCCATCCCAGACTGGGAGCTTAAAACCCCCGTCCATTGTCGTCGTCTAACCCGTCTGTCCGTCTATCTCGGAGAGAGCCGATAAGTAGGTCTGCTTTAGAGTCTGTCAGTTAAATATTTAAAGAGCTGCTACTGGCGCCCCAGATATAAGCAAAGTACTCCTCACAAGGACGAATCATTCTTGCGTCGTCGGATCAGCAGAGTTTCTGAGAGGCGCATGTTTTTGTAGGGCGTGGCGTTGTTTCCAAGATAGGTAGGTGTTGCGGTGAGATCCAGTGTGTATAGGGTGTTGGGAGTTTGGATAGATATTTATCTATTTCCCTATCTATCTATCTATCTATCTATCTATCTATCTATCTATCTATCTATCTATCTATCTATATATATATATATATATATATATATATATATATATATATATATATATATATATATATATATATATATGTGTGTGTGTGTGTGTGTGTGTAACTTTTGGTAATTTTACAATTTACGCACCACAGATGTTACGAAATTTCTGTTATACGCAATCGATAGATCTATTTCTTGAAAGTACTCTGATATGTATCACTTATCTCGCAAATAAATAAAAGCGAGAGATATATAATTCATAAAAGTAGTACGTAACTTCAGTGGGACATAAATTGTAAAATTACCTTTCTTTTGTACCTTTGGGCCAGGCAGCATCAGGAACAGATGTGTGTGTGTGTGTGTGTGTGTGTGTGTGTGTGTGTGTGTGTGTGTGTGTGTTAAAAACGAGGCACAGCAGCATGTCATTAACAAGAATGGTATGTCATTATCTGTGAAATCTTACTCGCGGGACAACGTATGCCCAGATGTGATCCAGAGGTCCTGCATAGCTTTTGCCTCTCTCTCTCTCTCTCTCTCTCTCTCTCTCTCTCTCTCTCTCTCTCTCTCTCTCTCTCTCTCTCTCTCTCTCTCTCTCTCTCTCTGTGCCTTGTAGCTTCGCATCCATTTCCTTAAGTCGATCACCGACACTGAGTGAACTGCTCAGTGAATACAACCCTACGATACTCCTACATATACTGGGAAACTTTGGAGGGATTATAACAGTTGGCGTCCGTTAGATGGGGTAGGATTCCGTAACGGCATCTGACTATGAAAGATCGAAATCTAATGGAAGGTATTTGATTGTGTGTGGCTCACGATGCTACCATGCTTCTGTGAGCTGATCAACAGAGACACTGCATCCTGGTTATTGCTTGCCGTCTTATGGTGTGTGTGTGTATGATATCAAAGATCGTCTGTATGTTTATCGTTGGTATTGTTTGAGGGAAGACCAAACTAATACGGGTTCAGAATATTATCCTTGGTAGATACAGCGATGGATTACCTTGCATACATAGTCTTTTCAGATATTCAGAATGATCTCGTCTAGTTCGAGATTGACCCTTAAGTCTGGAGGGATTCATATCAACCCGTCTTTATGTATTGTGCTTATCTTTGTCAGTCTTTCCTCTCTCTGCAAACGTCTGGAATCCAAAGACTTAGGTATAGAGAAGTCATTTTGAGCTAGATCAACAAAGAATGGACGCGTGATGTTTGAGAGAATAGCTCTGGACGTTCAAGCTAATGTGTTGTGGGACGCGGGCGTTGTTTGGTGGAAGTGTGGAGAACACGGGGTGTTAGGTGGATGTGTGGAGAACGCGGGGTGTTAGGTGGATGTGTGGAGGAGTGGGTGTTGGGTGGGGTAGAGAACCGGTTTGGATGTGTGAGAGTCGGGTTGGTGCTGTGACCGGTGTTGTGGGGTGAGACCGGTGTTGTGGTGTAAGACGCGAGTGTTGGTGGATGGAGAGTACGGTGTTGGTGGCTGCGTAGACGGTTTGGGTGGTGTGAACGCGGGGTGTTGGTGATGTGTAGAGAACGCGGAGGTGTTGGTGGATGTTGGAGAACGCGGGGTGTTGGGTGGGTGCGTGGAGAACGCGGGTGTTGGGTGGATGTGTGGAGAACGCGGGGTGTTGGGTGGTGGTGTGAGAACGCGGGGTGTTGGGTGGGTGCGTGGAGAACGCGGGGTGTTGGGTGGTGTGTAGAGAACGGGGTGTTGGGTGGATGTGTAGAGAATACGGGGTGTTGGGTAGATGTGTGGAGAACGCGAGGTGTTGGACGGGTGTGTGGAGAATACGGGGTGTTGGGTGGTGCGTGTGAGAACAGGGGTGTTGGGTAGATGTGTGGAGAACGCGAGGTGTTGGACGGGTGTGTGGAGAATACGGGGTGTTGGGTGGCTGCGTGTAGAACGCGGGGTGTTGGGTGATGTGTAGAGAACGCGAGGTGTTGGGTGGATGTGTGGAGAACGCGGGGTGTTGGGTGGATGTGTAGAGAATACGGGGTGTTGGGTGGCTGCGTGTAGAACGCGGGGTGTTGGGTGATGTGTAGAGAACGCAAGGTGTTGAGTGATGTGTAGAGAACGCGGGGTGTTTTGTGTGTATGTGTGTGTGTGTGTGTGTGTGTGTGTGTGTGTGTGTGTGTGTTTGTGTGTGCGTGTGTGTGTGGAGAGCACGGGTTGTTTGGTGTGTGGGTGGAGAACAAAGGGTGTAGGGTGTGTGGAGTGAGTGGGACATTTTCACGCCCATGTAGTTGAGCGGTGGGACGCGGGGTTCTTAGATGTAGATCAACACATACCTGTCAGTTGAGTGAAATGTTCATTTAGCTTCTTACAGTGTTTTCCATAAGCTTCAAGACTCAGTGGTGGTGGTGACTAGATTTTGTGGGTCGTACACAGGGAGTGTAAGACCTGGAGAGATGTTTTTTTTTTCTATCGTCATGATTCAATACTTTTGGTGTTTTAACTATGGTAAAGTAGCATGAAACACTAAACATTTTAGCTCATGTGGAGTCATGCGTCCCGCTTTTTGTCAGACTGAAGAAAATATTTGTCCCATATTTACATTTTGTACGTCAACTTGTCTCCTGTAATTAGATAAAGTGTTCGAAATCTTAGAAAAAAAAAAACCTGTCGATATTCCCTGAAGATTTTGTCAAATGACTGCAGTGAACCTGTTCAGTTCACGGAAGTCATTTCCAACAAAGGATGAATAAGGATATTCGTAATTTTTTTCGTTTTATTTCACTGTAATAAACGATATACAATAGTAACAGGTACTGATATAACAACATAACTGATTTCCTTAACTATATAACTAATAAATTAGTAATGTATTTAAGTAAGCCTCAACAATTAGACTAGGTAGACATTGGATTTATTTCCCTCGAGAAAGATGGTGTCATAAGGTTTCCAATTCTTCGTTTAAACATCAAAGGAAAAGAGGATCAGTTTTATTTCCCATTCGGGAGACTGGACGTGGAAGCTTCATATTCCTTGGGAGACATTTCTTTAACGCGATTCTGGGTCGGGGTGTTGAGGATGTCTGTGAGGGCAATGTTCGGGTCAGGTTTGGTCTCGTCTGAACCTCCCTTCTCGTCTTGAGCTTTGGCCTTCTCCGTGTCCTTTGAACTCGCGTAGGAGACGCTCGTTAGCTGCACCACACTGCAAGGGAAAGGACGGTCATTGTTACACAGACTGGGCGTTCCTGTGGTTGAAAGGTGGGTGAAGAACACACGGCTAGGGGAACGGAGGAGGCAAGGATTGATGAGAGGCACAGTGGGACACAGGACGTCGACACAGTAGGGCGTCAGATGGACCCGTTGAAAGGTGGGTGAAGAACACACGGCTAGGGGAACGGAGGAGGCAAGGATTGATGAGAGGCACAGTGGGACACAGGACGTCGACACAGTAGGGCGTCAGATGGACCCAAGAGGACCCAGGGACTCCGAGGGGTCCTTGTGCCGTCGAAATAGGACAGGAACTAGCATTAGTATAATACAAAGTAGGGTAACGCAAGGTGTGTGTGTATATGCAGAGGATCAGAATGCAGTCAGATACTAGACTGTTAGATGTACTGAGTATATTGATGGAAGTTGCCTTCACCAGTTCCTTACTTGTCTGTAAGATTAGCAGGGAACAGGTCTGCTTCAGTTGCTTAAGCGTTCCGGTCCTTCTTCCGGCTACGCCAATGGGGTCGGGTTCGGGATACCAAGCGAATATTCCCTACAAAAAGGGTCATGTAGCTTTGAACGAGAGTAGCGTGTGCCTGTAGCCGCTCACGATCAGAAGGACAGGGTCGCTAGGTTGAGTGGAATGTATAAGAAATAATTGATGAATCCCAGAGGATGGAATTTATAGATATTTTAAAACGAGTGGAAGATGAGACGTATTAGGTTTGTGTGAGAGCAGTCTGAGAGGTGGTGGATGATGCACACGGGATTGTAAGAAAAACTCCGACACTCAGTGACGGATGAGTGGTTCGAGAATACGGTTGATTTCAGTGTTAGCAATGCAAGGTCGGTAGCCGCTAAAATCAAGTGTGAGAGGGTAAGAATGTTTAAGGATTTGCACCGTGTAATGATAGTGAAGAAAAGGAGAGAAGAGGAGGACAAGGATACCTCCCTGAAGAGTACTTGAAGGAGCAGTATAGGGTCAAGGGGCGAGGTTTATGTGATGGGTAGACTCGAGTGGATGGGTATAGGGTAAAAGGGTTACATTGTAGGAGACAGTGGTAAGTGGGTATGGTATTACGGGTGTTAAAAACGGCGGCAAGAGAATACTCTTGATCGTGTGCCTGAGCTGGCGTGAGTGCTTCAGATACATAGTTTGTGAGATGGCATGGATACACATGGCACAGATATAGGGGAGACGAGAACTCCACCGATTTGGTTTTGGTAGGAAGGAATATGTGAAGAAGTGTACATGATGTGCCATCTAATGACAGGGATGAGGAGAAAATGTTTGAGACAATATCGTAGTGATATGTTGGTTTGCCCTTCGTTGGAAATGATATGACAAGCAATGTAAATGAAAAAGAAAATGAAAGAAAGAGTAAATAAAAAAAAAGTCGAGGAATATAAAGTTGAAATTTATTTTGTAAGATATGGTAACTGACAGGTTGAGAGGATCAGATCTTAAACAGTATAAGATGAAGTAGGTGTGACGTGGAGGTCAGTTTAAGACATGTAGTGTTGGAACCTGTCAGGGAGGTGTGCGGGAAGCCCTGAATAGGTTATGGAAAGGAAGGTACAGTGTGGTGGAATGACGTTAGCAGAGAAGAAAAGGAGAATTCAGAAAAGGTTCAGAATGTTGAGTATAGATCTTATGAACTTCTTAACAGATGGAGAGATGATCTTTGAAAAAAATGATGGTGAAAGAGAACTGCCTTCAGACACTGTAGGAAGACTGGGAAAGAAGAATGAAACGTGTGCATGAAAGAAAACTTTACCAAAGAAAAGGAAGTAGAGAAATAAAGCTTTTGATGTATGGTAAAACTAGGACACGAAGAGTGAAGTTGAAACCGACGTGGGGTTGGTCTGGAAAGATTGTATGGAAGCATGGAAATGTGGCCAAGTGCCTGATGCCAAGAGAATATTAGGTGAAGCACTGGGAGCTTTGGTTAAAGGAAGAGCAGATAAAGGTATGCTATGCAGGAAACGTGCATGGAATACTTGTCACCGCGTTGATGTTATGTAAATGTAAAGCCCAAATGAATATAGGATACAGATGGGTAAAAAGAAGAGGAAAAGTACCAGAGGTAGATGTATTTGCGTAGTAGCATCGTACTTAGGTAGAACTGAATGACGAATGAATATGTGAGGTTTTGTGGTGTGATGAGGAGGGCCTCAGAAAGGAGTATGCATTACAGTTTTCTATGATGGTATGGTCAAGAAGAACGTGTATAAAGTGACAAGCTGGTCACGAAGGTATAGAACAGTGAAGGAAAGGTTGACCGCAGCCCGCAGAGGTATGATATCGCTAAGGGGATGACTTGGTATCGGATGCATCTGGAGCATTCCATTGATGGAAGTGGTATGAGTGGAGACAGAGGGTCACTTTTACAAGTGTTAAAGTCTCTGTTGCTCTCTGACACACGGGTTGAAGATGTATATGAGTTCCGTATGGAGACTGTGGTCACCTGATCCACCCGATGAGGTTGGACATGAATCAACATTAACAGATAGACAGATGATTAGCAGACAGACGAGTTTTCACCTTTTAAAAGAACAGATTACAAGGCTATCGGGGTTAGCCAGCAGCGTCTGCGCACTGCAGGAGGAGAGGAACTCACATGAAGATGATCATGATGAGGACGTTGAGGCCGGCGGCGAAGAAGAACTGGGCCGCTGGGAATTTGTCAACGGTGTGGTAGTAGATGGGAGCGTAGGCTGCGTAGCCCGCCATGGGCATCAGGCCGTACATGGCGGCCATCACGGCGTTGATGCGACCTACGGAAAGACGACCCATGTCACTGACTGGAGGAGGGCTTTTCTATGGGGTACTGTGGGTTGGTAGGTCGTATAAAGTGCTACTGAGGAGGACAGTTTCAGCTGATGTCTTATGCAGGCCATGAAATGGAATGCTAAGTAAAGAACTTAGGACACTTGAAGATAGCTTCATCCTCAGGAAGTGGGAGTTGAGGTGACTCACCTTTCTCCTCCTCCGAGACCAACTTGGTGGACATGGACCTGAAGGCGATGATGCTGGCGTTGGAGATGATGCCCATGGGTGGCCCCAGCCACATCAAGAACTTCTTGGCGATGTCGCTGACGAGGCCGTAGCAGCCGTACTCGCCGATGATGGAGACGGAGCCGAGCACCACCAACAGGGAGTCCGTCACAGACACCAGGCGCGTCAGCAGAGGAACCAACACCAGAGAACCTGCCAATACCAACCAACCCCTGCGTGTGTTACTGGTCTTCTTGAACAAGTATGACATATGGTATGTTTGGTTCAGAAGGAACTTAGTTTTTCCATCTTTAGTCAAACATTCTCGACAACTTTTGAGATCAAGAACCTAATTCAACGTTGATTCTTTACCCAGTTAGGGATAGCATGTGAACATAACATCTGTATATATCAATAGAACTCAAGCAGCCAGGGAATCGTTACCAGCAGCAGCGACGAGGTTGCGGTAGGTGGCCCAGTATCCGTAGTCTGTGGCTTCCCAGTGCAACACTCGACGTACGAACATGTAGATGTAGAATCCTGCAACATATTATAGGTGAAGAGAGAGGCAGTGGCTGGCGCAGGGTTCGAAGCTGCTTCGGTAAGCTTAAGTACCAATAATCATGCAATCATTTGGTATTTCATGGATGATACACCCGGGACACTTACCTCTGGACATGCGCCAGAGCATGTTGCAGAAGATGATGAGGAGAAGCACAACCCGGGCATTGCCCTCACGCCTCTTTGAACGCCGTCTTGAAGGACTCAAACACCCGATTCCAGTTGAAGAAGTCGGTGAACATTCGCGTCTTCCTTACGTCTTCTTTCTTCAAAGGACATTCCTTGATAGATCCTTTGGGCTGCAGGGACTGCTTAGCGAAGGGTCCATGACTCTCCTTGATGAAGAGAAGGACGTAGGTAATGGCGGCGAGGTAGGCCGCCAACACTAGTCCCAAGGCAACGTTATACCCCCAAAACTTGATGACAATGGCACCTATGAGAGTACCAAGCGGGCCACCGAGGTACCACACCGAGTTAGCCGTACTGACACGGGAGGTGCGGGTCTTCTCCGTGCAGATGTCGCTGATGTAGCTGGTGGTGGTGGACAAGAGGCACATATACGCTCCTCCCAGGGCCTCGAAGAAGGTCACCACATATATACCTTCAACAGGCCATGAGGTCATCCAGTTGTTCAAGAGATAGCCGCCAGCGTAGAACACGTGCCCTCCAAGAGTCAACAACAGTGGAATCTGAAGTAGGAGATTGTTGACGTGTATAACAACACAAGCAGTATGTTGTCAGAAAGAGACTTCTCTCCCTCTCGTCCATGATATTTAGCCAACAACTCGTTAGAAAGACTTAGCAAATAACAACCTCATTCTCATCTGTTTATTAGCTGAGATAGGAGAGGACGCGACCAGCTTAGGATGCTGAAATTCATAACATGTAACGTTACAGAAGTGATGGATCGTATTTTCAAGTGTGGTAAACAGTCCCACTGAGATGAAGAGTAAATCCTGAATGTTAGGTGACTGAAGATGTAAGCATCTTCAGTGACTAGTGGGGAAACTTGCACTGCAGGTGACAAATGGTTCTGCAGTGAAGAACAGAACAAGACTGAAGTGAATAACTGAGGAGATACATTGACATGGGTTTCAACCATGCAAAGCGAATGTAGTAGATATGGAGGGAAGGACTACAGGAGAGGTATTTACCTTTCGTCCGTACTTATCGCTCCAGGCGCCCATGAAGAGCACGCAGAGAAGCGGCAGCACCGACATGATGATGCTGTTGTAGAAGGCGAAGAGGCTGAACTCCCGCTGCACGACCACGTTCTCCTCCGGGTGAGCTGAGAGGTTGGCGCACACCTGCAACGAGACGTCCGCTCCTCAAGTGGTAGGTTTCCTCTGTACCTACACTTACATCTAGATACTTTATGTATACTGATATCTAGGAAATTTGACTATACTTATGTCTGACAAGGTTTACCATGGTACATGACAGTCTCTTTTAGTAAGAGGCACATCTGCGGCCACTGTAGCGTGTGTTGGTGGTGGCCAGTTATCTGTGTCTTAATGCCAAGGAACTCGTCATTATTGACAAACCAGTCTTGCTTCATGTCTGCGCTGCTGATGGTCCACAGCGTCGCTATCTTTCCATAAAGCTGTAAAACATTTTACCTCTTTCTTACCTCCGCTGAGTAATTGAGATTGACTGTACAAATTTTGTTCATCTGGACGTTTTCGATGAAGAGAAGCATCGCCTGGTTGCAGGCGCCATCGATAAGAAGGACGGGTTCCACCGTCACCAGGCGCAGCGCCCGCGCCAGGGCCGACCCTGCCTCGCCCAGCATCCTCTCCGGACGCTTCTGGACCCGCTGTACAATATGGCTGACGAGGTAAGAGGACACCTTGGGAAGAAAATAGTCGGTTATCGTAATGATGTTCCTTCAAGCCGGACCCTGAAGAGTACTTATCACCAGACTACTTGACGTAGACTGCGGTGGATGGCAACTTCAGATCATAAACATGGGAGTGTGCGAGGACTCCCCAACAGTACACACCACTTCAATTAGTATATGTATGCATAAATACTGGTACATGGTACCCTGTGGAATATAGATGATTACTGAAGGTAATTTTTTTGTTCAGAGATGCAGATAAAATCACATTTACATGCAATAAGGTAATAGTATAGATACCCTATGGACGTGCCCATCTAGGCCTGATGCACACCAAAGCTCCGCTCCCGGTCGGATCACGCTCCGCTCTCGCTCCGATCACGCGCAACCAACGGTCATCCCAAAGATATTTTGAGTGGAGCGGGAGCGGACCTTGACCAGAGCGAGAGCGACAGTGTGCAGTACCCAAAGGTCTCCCGCCAGTCTTGGCCCGGTGGTCATCAGTGAGGTGGGAGGCTGTCTCTCCATCCTTTCCTATGATCATGCCTCAAGAAACCAACTACGTGGGATTATGAAAGAATTTGCTCTCATCATCATCATCTGTCAGATGAGGGAGGGCTAGGGAGTGTGAAATTCCCCTTCAATTTTCCTCTCCTCCAACCTCGAATGAAGACAGCCAAGTCCTCTCCCGTTCCAGTTTAGTTTGTTTCGTCTTCTTTTTCGTCCAGGGTTATGGCGATCATAGCCAACTCAGACGAAGAGAAATCCATCTTCTCCCACTGCCAGATGCACTGCCACTAGACAGCCTGCGACAAGAGTGGACTGGAATGACCATTGCTGAGCGAGAGCGTCCCGTGAGCAGAGAGCTACAGTGTGCATCAGGCCTTAAGACACAAACCCAAGTCATATCATTGCAGCAGGTGAAAATCGCGCGTGAATTCGTTTTCATCGGCTCCAGTGAATACTTCATCCTTCAGGGAAAGCCATATTTACATGAGGAACAACGCTAAATACTTACACAATACATCGAAGGTCAGGTAGAAAGGTAGATACATTTTTACATAAGATATATATATATATATATATATATATATATATATATATATATATATATATATATATATATATATATATATAAAGAGCGAACACTAAAAGGGCAATGAATTTAGGGTAAGGTTTAAGGTTAGAGAAGTAATAATGAACCAAGAGGACGTTAATCATTGTGTTGATAAAAGGGAGACCATAGAAAGGCAGGCTAGTACTGAGCTAAAGGACCGATGGTGTAACAGGAGACCCCAGTCTTTCGATTCAGCCTCGGGAGCATCCGTCTCATATCTCTTCCCGGGCAGGAACTATGGGCGTCGAGGGTGTTCAACAAGGAGGCTTCATTCTCATCCGCTACAGCCTAGCAGGATGACGGAAGGCCGATTTGGACATGGCGAGGCCGAGGTTTTGGTGCTGACTTGAGGTACTTCAATTTTTTGTCCGTCTCTACTGGTTTCCCTATGCCTTCGGTAAGAAAATGACATCAGAATTGACGGAGGACCCCTTAGATGTACCAAAGAGGCTACGCATTGGTAGGTACAGCTGGGAGCGTCTTTGTCCACGTGATGACAACACTGCACAGACAGCCAGTAGCCTTCGAGGACATGAGATTACCGACAGAGATTCAAGGATGCAGAGTGCAGCAGGGGACAGGACAACGGGACAGCGTTGTATAAGAACTAATTGCACCGTGGCTGTATGAGTGACTCTAGTGTACCGTAGAATGGTGATGTCAGTCATGATGGTTCATGACAGCACATGGGAAGCTTTAGGGATGGCACACTAATATACGGAAGTTCAGGTACCCAGACAGACTCGTGAACAGACACATACAGGTGCCCAATCAGACTAGTGACCAGACATACAAGGTGCCCAATCAGACTAGTGAACAGACATACAGGTGCCCAATCAGACTAATATGCAGAGGTGCAAGTACTCATTGTACAGACATACGTGTATCCAGATAGAGTAGCGGACAATGTACAGATGCACAGTACCTAGATATGCTTGTGTGTAGACATGCAGATACCCAGATATATTAGTGTGCAGATGTACAGGTACCAGACAGACTAGTGTACAAACTTACAGGTACCCAGACAGAATAGTGTACAGATGTATAGGTAACCTAGACAGACTAGTATACAAAAGTATAGGTACCAACACAGACTAGTGTACAATACCCAGACCGACTAGTGTGCAGATGTACAGATACCAAGGCAGACTATTGTACAGGTATGCAGACAGTGTTCAGACGTACAGGTACCCAGACGCTAGTGTTCAGACGAATAGGTACCAAACAGACTATTGTACGGACGTACATATAACAGACAGACGACTGTACAGACGTACATATAACAGACAGACGACTGTACAGACGTACATATAACAGACAGACGACTGTATAGACGTACATAGATAAACGACTGTACAGACGTACAGAGACAGACTGCTGTACAGACGTACAGTTACCCAGATAGACACGGTTTACATGTACAGCCACTGAACAAACTCACTTGGGTATGAAGTGGTCTTAGGCCATTCCATTCTTTAAGAGATTTTACCAAGATAGTTTATTATTACTCATTGCTCGTACAGTTATGGTGCCACACACGACATGGAAAGAGAGAGTCGTTGAACTCAGCTGAATGGCGTGTCAGTCATCATGGCATTATACCCTTAAACAGACCCTAGACTTGGTGACCTGATCCAGATTTCTGAGGGACACATTTAGAGACTGGGGTCCGCACTAGATATCAGGAGGGGAGGTAGTGGGATTGTGCTGTTGACGGGAGGCTATGGATGGGACTATTGGCGAAAGGAGGTCATAAGGTTGTGTTGATGAGGGGTGGTCCTGGGGTTGTGATGGTGAGGGGAGGTCCTGGGATTGTGATGGTGAGGGGAGGTCCTGGGGTTGTGATGGCGAGGGGAGGCCTTAGGGGTCTGTTGGTAAGGGAAGGTCCTGGGGTTGTGTTGGTAAGGGAAGGTCCTGGGGTTGTGTTGGTAAAGGGAAGTCCTTGGGTTGTGGTGGTGAGGGTAAGTCCTAGGGTCGTGTTGTAGTTGAAGAAGGGGGGTTCTGTGATTGTCTCGGTGGAAGGAGGTCTTGGGTATGTGTTGATGAGGGAAGATAGGTCCTGCGGTGTGTGAGTGAGTGAGGGAGGCCATCCATGATCTCCAGTCCACGCGGGAACGTAAAGAGTTGTGGCAGAGGAGAATGATAAACACTGCTTTCTACTCGTGTCACTTTTGAATACCCTGACAGCTGCGATGGGAGTCTTAGGGAAGAGATGTTATCTATTGAGCACATTTCACTTCCGTCGAACACTTCGTCTCACCTGAGGAATTCAGCTGTCATATCTAGGGGTCTTTTACAGTGAATGCGAGCACCAAAAGCATTGTTGTCAAGCTGAGCAACTAGGGCCAAGGAGAACACCGCCAGACTAGAAAACTACCGAGCAAGTACTGAGACTAGATTCTATAATGTAACTCGGCAGTTTGGTCAAATGTTGACCGAATGTAATAACTGGTCTCAGGTCGTCAACTTGACAGTGGCGAATCATTTGATGATTTTAGATTAACATCACGGAACACAGACTTGCTGTATAGCCATAGGTCTGGAGACAACATTAACACCTCATGGATACCCATGGCATGATCCTAAGGACTCGGGTCAAAGACCTGAGCCATCATTCTCAAAGGCCCGCGCCCACGTGCTCAAGAGCCGTACCCTTGTGTTCAAGGGCCGTGCCTTCGTGCTCAAGAGCCGTACCCTCGCGTTCAAGGGCCGTGCCTTCGTGCTCAAGAGCCATACCCTCGCGTTCAAGGGCCGTGCCTTCGTGCTCAAGAGCCTTACCCTCGTGTTCAAGATCCGTACCCTTGTGCTCAAGAGCCATGCCTTTGTCCTCAAGAGCCGTACCCTCGTGTTCAAGGGCCGTGCCTTCGTGATCAAGAACCGCACCCTAGTGCTCACGGGAAGTGCCTTCTTGCTCAAGAGCCGTACCCTCGTGCTTAAGAGCCGTACCCTCGTGTTCAAGGGCCGTACTTTCGTGATCAAATAGCCGTAAACACCTGTACTTACAAGTTAGCGTGACGGAAGTCGGTGGGGAGGAAGGTCCTGGGGTCGTGGTACTCTGGGAGATGTGAGGGAACACGCTCGGTGCTTCAGGCCGGCGCTGTGGACGAACTGGAAGGAGTTTCACACAATTCTTATTGCCGTGCTCCTCACCACGACTCTCATGCTTCAACTGAGGGGGATGGCTCCTCTCTCCTCCCCTTATAAAGGGAGGTAATAGAGGGGAAAGGCGGGGGAGGGTGAGCGGGCGAGGGAAGCCGGTCAGGGTCACGGCGCCTATGGGGGAGAAGGGAACGTAAGGGTGACACACCAGCCGAGGGAATGGATGTAGGGTGCTACGGTGGCCAGCTGAGAGGGCGCGGGGTGACAGATACGGGCGTAGCCGAAGGAAACGTAGGGTGACACACTGGCGTAGCCGAAGTGAACGTAGGGTGACAGACAAGGGCGTAGCCCAAAGGAACATACTGTGACGCACTGGCGTAGCCGAAGGTAACGCAGGGTGACATATACTGGCGTAGCCGAAGGAAACGTAGGGTGACTCAGTGAGGTAGCCGAAGGGAACTTAGGGTGACGCACAAACTGGGTACATTGGGTTGACGCATTTTGTGACACACTGGGCACCCAAGGGGACCTACTCACTGGTTAGCGAAGGGGAAGCACTCACACACAAGCCAGCCAAGGGGAGACACTCACTTTCTACCTAGCCGAGGGGACGCACTCACACTCTGTCTAGCTGAGGGGACGCACTCACTCACTAGGTATCCGAGGGGAAGCGCGCACTCACGAGTTAGCGGAGAGGACGTACGTACTCCCTTGTTAGCAGAGGGAAAAACGAGGGTAATTAACGGAGGAGATATTAGCCAGCCCCGGGGTAAGGCGAGGAGTAGTGTGGAGGAGTGGCGAGTGTGCCGCCCAGCAGGAGAGTTCAGTCCACTGACTCACACCCACACTACCACCACCGCTGTTGTCAAGGTACGGTACACGACGACTCCCACGGCCACTGTTGTCAAGGTACGGTACACGACGACTCCCAGGACCACTGTTGTCAAGGTACGGTACACGACGACTCCCACGACCACTGTTGTCAAGGTACAGTACACGACGACTCCCAGGACCACTGTTGTCAAGGTACGGTACACGACGACTCCCACGACCACTGTTGTCAAGGTACGGTAAACGACGACTCTCACGATCATTGTTGTCAAGGTACGGTACACGACGACTCCTACGACCACTGTTGTCAAGGTACGGTGCACGACGACTCTCACGACCACTGTTGTCAAGGTACGGTACACGACGACTCCCACGACCACTGTTGTCAAGGTACGTTACACGACGACTCTCACGATCATTGTTGTCAAGGTACGTTACACGACGACTCTCACGATCATTGTTGTCAAGGTACGGTAGACGACGACTCCTACGACCACAGTTGTCAAGGTACAGTACACGACGACTCCCAGGACCACTGTTGTCAAGGTACGGTAAACGACGACTCCCACGACCACTGTTGTCAAGGTACGGTACACGACGACTCCCACGACCACTGTTGTCAAGGTACGGTAAACGACGACTCTCACGATCATTTTTGTTAAGGTACAGCACACGACGACTCCCACGACCACTGTTGTCAAGGTACGGTACACGACGACTCTCACGATCATTGTTGTCAAGGTACGGTACACGACGACTACACGACGACTCCTGCGACCACAGTTGTCAAGGTACGGTACACGACGACTCCCACGACCACTGTTGTCAAGGTACGGTACACGACGACTCCTACGACCACTGTTGTCAAGATACGGTACACGACGACTCCCACGACCACTGTTGTCAAGGTACAGTACACGACGATTCCCACGACCACTGTTGTCAAGGTACAGTACACGACGACTTCCACGACTACTGTTGTTAAGGTACAGCACACGACGACTCCCACGACCACTGTTGTCAAGGTACAGTACACGACGACTCCCACGACCACTGTTGTCAAGGTACAGTACACGACGACTCCCACGACCACTGTTGTCAAGGTACAGTACACGACGACTCCCACGACCACTGTTGTCAAAGTACAGTACACGACGACTCCCACGACCACTGTTGTCAAGGTATAGCACACGACGACTCCCACGACCACTGTTGTCAAGGTACAGTACACGACGACTCCCACGACCACTGTTGTCAAGGTACAGTACACGACGACTCCCACGACCACTGTTGTCAAGGTACAGTACACGACGACTCCCACGACCACTGTTGTCAAGGTACAGTACACGACGACTCCCACGACCACTGTTGTCAAGGTATAGCACACGACGACTCCCACGACCACTGTTGTCAAGGTACAGTACACGACGACTCCCTGCGAAGCCTAACGTGCTGATGTTCTGTTATTCTTGTTTTGTTTTTTTCACGTACGTGCTACTGTGCTGCAATGGAGTTGGAGTCCCCCACCACACACACACACACACACACACACACACACACGTGCATAGTATCTTGTGTACAGGCTAAATATATGCCCTTCCTTCACACGCAAGTTGCATGTCGGTGAAGTGGTGCCAGCCAACCAGCTGGAGGTTTTACCCTAATGCAACGTGAGTCATCCGGCCCATATAATCTTCTAATGAACTTCGCCAAATGACCTGCAGGAGATTTTAACCCAGTCACGCATATATGGTAGAGAGAGAGAGAGAGTATATGCTACCGTCGAGAACTCGGGCCTCATTTGAAACATAAAGATATTAATGAAAGGGAAGGGAGACGAGGAAGATCATTCACGAATTTTGGAGGAAGTGAATAACCTGTCTTTTAAAAAGTAGCAGGTCTTAGATACCGAAGAAGACATAGAGAGAGAGAGAGAGAGAGAGAGAGAGAGAGAGAGAGAGAGAGAGAGAGAGAGAGAGAGAGAGAGAGAGTTGAGGATTGCAGAGCTTCGAGGTGTAGGGAAAGTAACAGTTATCAAAACGGTCCACCCTTGAGTTGCCAACGGCCACATAGTAATCATGTGACACAGCAGCTTGCTTAGTACCGCGTGGTCTAGCTAGTGGTGGGGGCACACAAGCGGCCAGCTTGCTGGAGCAAAAACGAAAGTAATACCTATAGAAGAGGGGAAAGTGAACCAACATTGCGGCGTAGGGCAAGTGGGTCAAGTTATGAAGTTAGCTTTGGAGGATTGGGAAGACGGACCGCTTTCGACTCAACGCTGTCAAGTAAGGATGCAGAAATATAACCACGCCAGATGTGAGAGCAGTACTCCAAACAAAGACGGATCAATCCTCTGTATAAACGGAGCAACTGTTCGAAAGAAAAGAAATTCCGACATCAAAACAAGATTCCCAGTTTCTTAGAGGCAGACATAGCTATTTCCGCAATGTGGGTCATAAAGATAGTTTGGGTGTTACAGTAATGCCAAATATGCTCATTAAGCCAAGAGTTGGAATTACAGATCCGTCAAAGGAGAAAGTTGAGGAATTTTCGACGGAGTGATGGGCAAAAACTGGGTCATAGAGGCATTTAACTAAACCAGACTTCGTCTTCCCCACTGTCCGAGGTTCATGACGAAGTTGGGTTGAGGCGAGATGCAGTTTCAGTGAAAGAAGATGAAATAGATTCGAAGGATGTGGAGGAATGCAGTCTTGAGTCGTCAACCTATGGGTGCATTTGTTTATATGTAGAAGGAAGGAAATCGCTGTCAAAGATGAAAAGTGCTGGAGACAGGACAGGACCTTGAGGGACATCGCTGTTGATGGAGAAAGGGGGGAAAGGCTGATCCACCAGCAACCACGGAGATAGAGCGGTCGGAGAGAACAAAGTGAGGGAGGAAAGCCAAAAGATGGGAGCTTAGAAATGTGACCCCGATGCCACACCCCTGTCAAAAGCTTTGGATGTATCAAGGGCAACTACATAGAATTCCCCCAAATCTTTAAGAGATGTTGTCCAGACGTTAGTAGGACAGGAAAGAATGTCACCAGTAGATCTAGCCTTACAGAAGCCATAGTGGTGATCAGAGAGAAGACTGTTAGATTCAAGATGTCTGTGGATATAGGAGTTGAGGAAGGGTAGTTTTAGGGGGTTACAACGATCACCTCTCTTAGGGATGGGATGTACCAACAAATGCTTCCAGGAAAAAGGAAAAGTTCTAGTTTTTAAACAAAAACAGAACAGACGAGCAAGTATAGGTGTAGGTTCGGAGGCACACATTCAGTACACGGGGATGGATGTCATCAGATCCATAAACCTTGCTTGTATGTAGAGAGAGAGAGAGAGAGAGAGAGAGAGAGAGAGAGAGAGAGAGAGAGAGAGAGAGAGAGAGAGAGAAGTGCTTTTCGGACTAATCGAAAAGTGATGACGAGGAGAGACATAGGATTAGTAAGAAGAGCATCATAGGGAGAAGGAATGTCTTGAGATACAGCTTTTATTGATTCTTGTATACTCTGCTCATCAAAATATACGCATATGAAGAAGTCTACTAGCCACAGAGGATGTACACACGGCAAAACAAGTATCTTGACACTATTTTTGTGAAAGAGGATAATACCGCGGGCGAAGTATTTTGAGAAACGCCTCACATTGGTAGCCCTGCATTCATGAATATCGTTTGCTAGTGACATTTATTTTTTTGTCATCCGCCAGAATAAATGCTATGTTTATTTTATATTTCGATGGAAGTAATCATAAGTGGGGCTACCATAATTATTAGGAGATTTGTCTCATTCATGATTTCCATCCCTATCGAAACAAAACGAGTGGTACTGATCATTACGAAATTCATCGGACACTGTCCGGGAAAATACTTTTATTTTTCGTGTATTCTATCCTATTCAGCTGCTGCGTATTTTGCAGTTAACATATGCAAATGGACTCGATAAAAGAATGCAACACTGGATTAATATTTTCCTTCAGTCAGTCATGAATTGAGAGGGGTCTTCCATTGGATCGAAAGTTACCTAAGATTAAGAGAGAGGGTGGGGAAAAAAAAAGGGACGTCAGAGACGCCTTTATCAAACTGGGTCAGTGTAACCCTTGGCGTTCACTAGGGTTCAGTCTTGGGCCGTTGCCGTTCTTCGACAGACTAATGTAACTAACTGTTTCCTCTCACGTCCTGGCCCACGGCAGAAGGCAGCTGGTCTTTCACCGCTCGAGGAAAAACACTTAGATTTACCAAAGAGCTTCCGTCGACGCATTTGGACGTATTGCAACCCCCACAGAAAAGAATGCTTTTACTCCCACTGTTTTTTTTTGCGCCGAGACATTTACACCCATTCATACCTTCCACACGAGGATCTTACAGCCTACACAAGATGTACATAGAAGAACTTCCACACGAGACCCTCCATAAGAGGTAGTTATTCACAGTCTCCACACGAGGAACTTTCCATCCATCACACGCGACTCTATCTCATAACTTCCACCCAAAGTACCGCGACTCACCCACAGCCTCCGCTCGAATCGCTTAGGCTGGCTCACCCCCACAACCACTGCCTCCTTTTTGGGGTGCATTTACAGTCATTCAGCTCAACCTCATTAACTTTATCTTTTTTAAATGCTCAAAGATGGATTATGCTGTTTTCATGGTGGTCCAGTAGTCTTCATCAGGGTAGTATGATGAATAAACTTGAGACATAATGTAAAGTTTCCCCCCATCAAAATTAGTCTCACACCCCGTATCACTACGTTCTTGTAAAATCAGTGGATTAAGAGTGCTCCCTTACCATACATTACGAGATTTATGAAAGCATTTCATCCATATCCATGACACTGTTTTGTTCTAGGTATTTCAGTCATCGTAGCTATTTATAATCACAGAGGCCCAGTTCCTAGACATTTTGTGCACCCTTTACTCTTTTAGGGCGACTCTGCCACCTTGTAACATCACTCATACTGCTAACTGTCAGGCTTAGCTTCAGTAAAGTCAGCTATAACAACGTTTATATCACCAGTGTTATCAGCGCAACCTCATTACAACTACAGACTATTTGAAAATAAGACACCACTAGGGACAAACTGCAAAGAAAAGATATGAAGCAAGTTTATTTCAAAGGCTTTGTCTAGATTTACACTGATGAGACATTTCTACAATGGTGTGGGTGAAGGGCAAAGGCGGAGGTGATTATAGAGCGTACACTGGGAAAAAATAAATATAAATCAACATCAGAGGGTAAGAGAAGGGCGCGAACAGTGTGTCCCAAGACCCGAATGATACTGCCTCCGTCAGCCTGTGGTTCATCGTGCATCCCGTGCTGCTCCTGTGAGCGGTAGTGTGAGAGGATTACAGATGTTTCTAAAAGTTATCCGTCAGACCTCAGGGGTGGCTAGATGATTCTTAAGTTGTGTTACAAAGTCGGCTCATTAAACAGGATTACAATTTTCAGTGTGGTACATCCAAGAGGTCCTTAAATCGTCGGAAAGAGGGAAACGATAATACTGGCATTGTCGACAATACAGAGACGCGAGAGAACAGATTTGAATACAAGTCGTTATACAACTTGTATCCGACAGAGTACATTCGTACAAGATTTATGATATACAGAATTTACTGTAAATTAGAGGGGTCCATTTACTTTAAGTATAATGTATGCTGGTATAGTAATAGAAAGGGGAGATGAGAGTATAGTTAAATACAAGGTGTCAATTGTGGCCACACGTGATATGTAGGGGCAGTGCATATGGGGGTGGGTTCAGCCCCTCCCCTCCCTCCCTCTGGGGGGGGGGGAGAGAAAAAAAAATGACCCGGTGGGGGTAAGGGAAAGGGATAGGGGAAAGGGGTGGTGGTAAATGCCGTGAAGGATCCCTTGTCTCTCACCACTCGTTCCCTCCCGCCCACGCCACCACCTACAGCTTCCCACCACACTACCACTCACCGTCTTTCCACCCACGCCAGAACTCGTAGCTTCCACACCCACGCCACCACCCACTGCCTCCCCCACCCACTGTATGCAGAGGGATATCTTTGTCGAATTTTAAGATGTTTATGAAAACTTGTTGGGTGAATGAAGTCAGAAAACAGAAAAGACGTTGAGCCAACTGAACATAACCAACATAATGCAAATTATTTCCAGATGTCACTTTTGTAGGTTTTCACTGTGGAGGTTCTATGCCACACCTTTTGCAGCTAATATGAATTTCTTCAGTGACAAGTCGCAGGCTAGTGACACTTGATGAGTGGACGCTCTTTTAACATCCACGGAGCATTCTCTAGCTTGCATTTTTTTAAGGGGAACTTCATGTTTACATCTTATCTGACTCTGATGTGTTATTCCGGATTAGACCACATCTGTTTGATTATTGTAATGTGAGGGATTGAGGGAACTAACCGTAAGGGAGCTGGTACGTGTCACCAGCTAGCTACGATGGAAAGTGTTTCTGAAACACTGTTCATTACCTGCATTCTCTGTGTCTATACGTCCTCAAGACGCTACCTTTTGAATTCTTTATCCTCTCGGTCACTAAGGAAGTCTGTTCGTTTGGGGGGGGGGGGGGGGCTGCTGCTGCTTGCTCTACTTATGATAAAAACATGCGTTCCTCGTCTTCAAACTTATTATAGGATCTGAGGTAGGGAGAGAAGGGTTCAGTTGGTTCATGTTTCTGCTTCGGCATCATCGAGGGCGCTTCCTTCGTGACTACTGACGGAGAAAGTTGGATCCACTATCAACCTCACATTGTGATATTTCTTGACAAAGGCTCTTGGTGATGTTGCTGAGTCATTATAATTCATTTAATGAACTTTGAAAAGGCTCTTTGTAGTTCTAATACGCCATAAAGTCTCAGTATAATATACTAGACGATCTATGAAGACGAGTGCGTAATGCGAGATATACAAGGTCAATAAACGAGGATAAGGACAACGGGATGTATTTTCGTGCTACGGTCCCGAGTCAGCTGAAGTTGGCGTTAGGTTACGTCCCGCGGCCTTCCTCCTTTTATCTTGATCCCTCGCCCTCACACCCTGTGACTCATGGCAGATAAAAAGACAATTTTTCTTCCTCTTTAATCTAATTTTCAACTTTGATTCCCTGGTCTCCCTTGATTTAGGAAGGCTGCCGAATCATAGATCATAAATGCGAAAGTTGAACTGAGCTACAGCCACTTTCCAGAGTCCATTCTAAACACATTCATGTTGGCCATCTCGAAGGCCGTCGAAGCAGAGCTGATAATTGATGGCTGGAAAAACCACATAGCTCGAAATTATCATTTTAATATTCCTCGTATTCTCTTACTATTGGAACGTTATCTAAGTCTCACATACAGTACTTTGTCCATTGATTTTTCTGATCAAAATATATATACATGCATGTCATAGCCTACCTGATACCATAGTTCAAAATGCTGCGCTACAGAGAAACAATATACTATTGGCCATGGTCACGGGCAGTGGTCATTACCGAGAAGCCTAGCTGTAGTCACTTCAAAGTCCCTCATTGTAAACACTTTGGCGGCCCATGTCTAAATGTAGTGTAGTGAACTCTTAGATGGATGTTTGTTGTATGTGTAGATAACGAAAGTGACAAAAAAGTGTAAGTATGAATTATTAAGAATGGGGGAAGATGTAATGCAAACGTAGGCAGAAACTTTTTCAGTTGTAAGGTTTATGGAACATGGGGATTAGATTACTGTTAGTTGTTGTCAAGACAGCGACTATCAGTACAGTTATATCAAGACGAAACAAATGTTCTAATCATGTCATTTATCAGCAAAGAATCCTGTTTAGGAAAGACATAATGACATCCTTTCAGAATTTATAATCAGCATCCTTTTCTTTACCTTAGCAAGGACAACGAGTGGAAATAATGGGTTCATTAAGTAGTTTTTTTTTTTTTTGAGACATGAATGGGAAGATCTGTGATAAGAATAACAAGATATGCTTTAGGCAAACAAGGATGCACTCACTTCCAACCAGCAAGTTGTTTTAAGAATACCGAGGAAGCGTAGCCAATCTATCTTTACCCATTTTTTTTCTAACCAGAGTAGGGGAGGTTAGGAGAGGGACTGTAAAGTTATGCTGTATTGCTACACAGGACATAAGGTTTACATCATAATTGGTAACTAAACCTAAGTAGACCCAGTTAATCCAAGACGGGATTAAAGGATTCTTTATTTAAGCTGATGTCTATTAGATGTCTATTAGTTGTAATATTTTTTGATGAGTAGAAAATGGATAGGGACTAATGCCATTAATAGCTGGGCTTTACCCTGCTCTACAGTACTTTCTCATGGACTTAGTTGAATTTCCATCAGTCTCGTTTCCACAGTGGGAGAAAGTGCAGACAGCTGCAAACCTACCAAGCTCTTTTGTTGGCTGACGTTCAAATGCCGTGTTACATAATAGATTATAATGTAGCTTCACTTGGACGTGACAGCAGTGGACCATAGCTGTACAGTGAATCATCCTGAATGCATTACGTGTACTCTCTTGACCTTAATCTTATCCATTATTCAAGGTTTTCTTTATTTATAGCTTGGACTACAGTGAAATCGTGTTTCATCTATTTGTGGATATCCTTCAGTAATGCATGACCATATAACACATTGGCTGCAGCGTTATTGTATAACTGTATTTTACTGCATTTCATACATATAATCATGATAAGGATTCTGGCATTAGATACTGTTATCAAAATTTACTATATCACAGGGATGATGATGCGAAGCAATACTGTTCAGTTGTAGCAGTTTACTCGCGGAAACGTTGTTCATATATCTTGTCGACATTTTCACTGTCAAGGACTTATTATTAAGTCCAGTGTACTTCATGGTTTCCCTTGAAGCCTTCTGAAGCGGTTCGACCCAGCTAGATCGAGGTTCACGGTTGTAGACACGTTCAACACATTTCAAAAATTTTGAGTACGTAGGAAATGTGATTACTGGTCTCAAAACACTTGGGTCAGAAGTTTTGGTTGTGTGTCAAAGCAAAATACTCTCGATAGAAATATACAAGAAACAAATTAATTGAGGAACTATAGCATACTTAGAAACTCAAGAACATAAATAAGAAAATGTTAATTAAACAGAAATGGCTTGAATGGTATGCCACACGTTTGCTCGCTAACCGTGGAAAAATTGAGGTGTTTCAAATAAATGCAGGTGTCCTCCTAGCTTACAAGCATCCTTGAAGCCGAGCGACATCACACACTCAGACAAACCTACCTTCTGCAGCATAGTTAAGAGGCATCTGCAACGCCTTCTTCCTCCTGCACCTTAATCACGTGACTTTGCAAACGCCTCCGTCCTCCTGCGGTGCAACCATATGACCAGCAACGCCTCCTTCCTTTGCAGTTCAACCACAACATTACCCTGATGACGCTTCTCTCCTGTAGCACAGACACGGAACCTTGGCAGCGCCGCTTCCCTACTGCAGCACAACTTTGGGATATTGGCAGCGCCTCCTCCCTCCTGCAGCACCTTTAGCGTAACCACGCGACCTCGGGAACTCCTCTTTCCTCCTGCATCATAAGCAAGGCACCTCTATGACGCTTCCATCCTCTTGCAACTCATTCACGGTATCTCGGCAATGCTTTCTTTCCTGCGGCCTTAAAAAAAAAATCTTTTCGAAAGCCTTTGCGAATACGAACAGTCATTCAGCATCACATGAGAAGCAGAGGAGTGTGAAAGAGGACAAAGACATGTTTAAGCGACTGGCTGTGGCTGTAGAGGGTTGGGAGAACCATTAAACTTGCAGAAGTGCAACAATACAAGCTGACGGAAGTTCCACTCTCACTTTCCAACGCAGATGGTGTTCTTCGAGTGACTGATTAATCATCACTGGTTCACGTATTTGAAGGGGTCACACTCTCGGGCCCAGGTGAATACTTCCGAAGACCTGGACTTGATGTGTTGTATCATCGATTGAACGGTCATTGTGCTACCTGAAAGACATAATTGTGAAAAGCGATCACAGTCATTTCATTGACGGCAAGTTCACTCGAGTAGATGCCGTGACGACCCGCTATGAGCAAGACGCGATCAATGGCTTATGAAAGCCAAAACATGCATAGCTATACCCTGGGCCGATTCGACGGCATTCTGACACTCTCGCAACAAAAGGAATGCTTTCGTCGATCTCACAAAAAAGAACAAATAATTATCTTGTTGATTTCTTATCTCCTGAACAGATTGAATAATCAAGACACCGGTCGACTGGTAGAATGGTCGTGGTCTTGCCTGGTGGGTTTTACCGATCCACTGCGAAAGCATCGAGCGGTGAGGTTGTGGAATCCTTCAATGCCACGCACAAAGAAGCTGAGACTGTAGGATGAGTGGGTGATCCACTCCAGACGTGCAGTCCAGGCTGAATATGAATGGGTGGTTGTCATGTGCGGAACAGATGCCGTCATTCCCTTGATAAACTATTTTCATCTCATGTCAGCCACTGAGGTTTGGATTTCTCAGCTGAGACGAGGGGCGCAGATCTTGCGAAGTACGTTTCAGGGAACTCTGCAGGGACGTTCGCAGATAGGTCCGTACATCACGCAGGCTCGATGACTCCACAAGCCAGGTCGCTCGGCATGGTAAGAAGACGATCTTGGTGCGTCTTCCTGGACAACCCTATTCAACTCATGACTACTGGAAAAGGATGAATAAACATGAAGAACCTGGCAGATATTGAGAGGTTTTGTGACGCAGCTCTGTTCACATGGGTCAAGTAGATGCTCTGCGAGTTGCACTCGACTGCCAGACAAATACACAGGCACATCAACAGCAGACGCATTAGTTCTTCACATTAGACGAACTCGTCTTCACGTCAGCAGCTAGTACGCGGCTGTGATCCAAGCTTAACACGTTTGTCTTCAGACAAGACATCGGGGTGGGAAAGGGGACAGTGGTGGATGATGCTTCGATACTCTGTGGCTCACCGAAGACCCAATGCCAAAAATATGTGTTTAGTTGCACACTTGTAAAACGTACGATGCAGTGCAGGTCAGTAAGATACACTTGTGTGAAAAACTCGGTAGACTACCTTGGTGACACGTATGTGAAGAATTTGCCGAGTACTCGTCCTGTATTTTGTCTCCTATGGTGTAACGTACTGGGATCTACACTTAAGTGGTGCATCTCATTGTACATGTATACTTATACTTAATTCTATGACGATATTAGATCTCCACTTGGCCATCAGAGCAGCTTCTTTTAGCAATCAGTGGAGTTGGGTCGTATCTGGGCTAGTTTCGAGCGGTTTGCTGCTAGAGCAGGGTAGTTGGTCATGGCTATGCTACTTTCTACCGGTTTGCTATCAGAGCAGCGTAGCGGTCATGGCTGTGCTAATATATACTGCTTTTCTTACATTTCTTATCAGTTTACTGCTAGAGGTACCCATGTTTGCCCCTTTTTGTTGATACTGAACAAACCATATATTAACTTTGCCAGCAAAGTTACTGTCTTGCACCCAGCAACATGATGTATTTGACTTGTAGAATTATTTTCAGAGACAATTCCTACGGTACATTACAAGGTATGTGAAGGTATTTCATCCTCAGCAGTGGTCAGCCACAGATAATTGAAAAGTATCGTGACAGCTCGTTGCACTCAGCTCACGTGTTTTATAATACCAGGTTACATAATCCAGCCATCGGTGCTGGACAAGTTTGTGAACAGCTCACTTGCTATGTAAATTGCTTAATAATTCATTCAGCGCTGCTCTTTCCTTTGTTAGCATTTTCCTCATTATGTAATTTGAAATTCAGCGATTGAGGCCCAGTTACCCGGACCCTTGTATAAACTGCAGTAGCCATAAACACAGCCACTTCTCTTTAAGATTTTCCCGCACGGTAGAGTCGTATGACCAGCTTTATTCATACCCGTAATTTTGACACAACTGATACCCCTTCCTCCAGAGAGAGAAATGGTAATGAGCATTATTATTTTCTTTTTTTTTTCCCACGCTGACGACGCCCCACAAATAGTAACATCCAATAGCACTCTTTCTAAACATAACCACTTATTTTTTTTACACTCAGAGGCAACTGAACCTGGCAATAATGAAATGGACTGGGTGATGTAGCAAATGGTAAAAAAGTCTATATAGATAGATAGACAGATAGATAGATAAGGCAATTAAATATCCAGCAAACCACGAACATATACTTCTACAAGCCCACACCACATACCTCTACCCTCATAAATATCTTTTGTTCCTTCATTTTACATGTCTGATCCCTTCTTTTTACCCTCCTAACCATTCATTGAAAGAAAAAGATGGATGATTATGGAACAGATGATGGGGGTAGGGCGAAGGCAGTAACGATTAAAGGGAGATGAGACTTTAGAGGTAACGGTATTGTAAGGGAAGTTCAGTGTATCCTTACGAAAGAAATATGGCTTGAGGTAGTAGGGCCAGCACTCGGGAGAAATCGTAGGAAAGAAGGTACTTTTGGAAGTCCAGAGGAAGAAGAGGGAAAAAAGGAGAGAAAGTGAGGGTGGGACCCATTCGTCTATTGGGGAGGGTAAAGCAACTGAAGAGCCCAGACCGGGCAACCTTGAGCCGAATAAAGTGGCAGATTTACTAACGTGTGTCTCATAGTAGTATCTGGTAATGGGAGGTTATTGTGCAGCGTGAGTGGTTCTTAAAACTACGTATAGCGTAATATTCTGGTCATCTGTTGTTGGTGCTAGTTGGCGTACGATACCATCACTTCCATGCTTGAAGCTTACATTTTGGGTTAATATTCTTGAGCCTTAGGTTTAACGTAATTTTTTATGCATGTAGGTGGCACCAATTTCAGTCCTAAAATTGTTTCTTATATTTGGTATCTTTTCTCAAAATTAGATAAATGCTGTGAATAGACATATTAATTAATAATGATCCAAATGCTGACTTCACAAGTCGAAATATAATCAAACTTGTAAATTTCGTTTATCGAACAAATCATCCCCTAAAAGAATATTGGTTTTATGAGTCAGAATAACGTAAAAGGGTATAACCGAAGAGTGACAAGAGGAAAGGGGAACCTCTGTGTATAATAAAGGAGTGTGTCAGGGTCATGAAGGGGAGATAGGGTCGGGTTCGTCACGCTCAACAAGAGAGTGTGACGTTGGATGTGACAGCCTGCAGCCGTTCGCAGGTTGTGCAACCAGAATCCGGATGACACGCTTTAGAGGTGTAGATGTATGTATATCTATACAGGGAGTGTAACATATTGGTATTGGTGTGTAGTGTCTTTAGTCTGTAAAGAAACCACTTAATCGTAGAGACTCACTTTGCGGAAGAGGCCTTGTCTACTGTCTGTCAGTCACGTATTTTCGTTCTACACCTCGCATTAGTACGGTTGAATCTTGTACAATAGTGCGGTCTATAAGGTGAAAGGTCAAGAACATAAGACTATTAAAATCTGTGAAATAGGGGCCAGATTAACACAGTAGGATCGTTTAAAGAGTACAGTAGCATTCAATGGTTGTATGAAGCGGGTTCTTTAGGAGTCATAAAACGAAGAGTTGAATGCACTGCTTTCTAATATATATATATATATATATATATATATATATATATATATATATATATATATATATATATATATATTTAATATCTCACACTGCTTGAAGAAACTACATAACAGTGTTCTGGAAGAAAGTATTCTTGAAATGGAGCGAGTCATCGCTGTTTATTATCATTTCAAGGAACAGAGTTATAAACCGCGGTCTGACAGACTTTATTCCCCGCCGTGGGAACCCCTCTGTGCCTCAGCGTTGTGTAATAAGCCACAGTGCCCATCTGGTAGCTAAGGAACGTCCGGGGGCATCACTATGATTCAGGACTGTACGTAGTACGTAAACCAGACGGTCGCCCGTTGGTGTAGTGTACAGAGCCATCGTAGTGAGGCTGCTGAAGACACCCTAATTTGTAAAGCCAGGGATCTCTTGATTCGTGAGGTGAAAGTCTTTCGTGATAGGAATGAAGATTTCCTTAACCAGTGGACTGAACCAGGGCATGTGAAACGTCTGGGGTAAACCATGGAAAGGTCTGTGGGGCCCGGATATGGATAGGGAGCTGTGGTTTCGGTGCAATACACATGACAACTAGAGAATGAGTGTGAACGAAATGTGGCCATTTTGTCTGTTTTCCTGGCGCTACCTTGCTGAAGCAGGGGGATGGCGATGCCGTTTCCTGTGGGGCGGGGTAGCGCCAGGAATGGATAAAGGCAAGCATGAGTATATACATGTGTATATATGTATATGTCTGTATGTATATGTATATATGTATTTATATGTACGTGTATGGCCGCTTATATATATTGTGTATATGACTGGATGGGCTGTTCTTCGTCTGTTTCCTGGCGCTACCTCGCTGACACGGGAAAAGGAGATCAATTACAGTAATTATATATATATATATATATATATATATATATATATATATATATATATATATATATATATATATATATAACAATACTATAAAGAATATCGATCAGAAACCAGAAAATTCGGCTGGCTGTGTTTACACAATACCTTGTGAAAATTGTGATATGTTTTATGTAGGGCAGACTAGAGAGGATCTTTACGTTAAACTCAAATGACATAAACATAGTATAAGAATAGGACAAGAATCAAATGCTTTGTTTAATCATATAAAAAATTATGACCATTGTATTGACTAAACTTAATTCAGAAGCCAATCAAGCATTATTCAAAGCCATTGTGTGGCCTTTATCCGGTCATGATTCAAAATAGCTGCGCTGTTTTGGCCATATCTCACTGATCTCTTTTGTCAAACAACCTTAGTATCCATATTATGACCAGTTTGGCCAATGCGTGTCTTCTTAGACTAGCTACAAGGAGGGTAACTATAGATTATGACTATGCAAAAGTGTGACACACTAGACTTTCCTTCTCGGAATGTTCCCTGTCATATGATGTTAGGTCCTAACACAGCAGTTGTGGAACCATATTCATTCCAAATCAGTATTTGTTATTTTCTGCATATGAATAGGTTGTTCAATAAAATTCTTATCCTCAGACACTGAATTATATCTTTATTTGACCGTTAGATAAGAATCATGGGAATAAAGCAGGGCTTATGGAGTTTCGGATTTACATTATAGAATTAGGGTATGATGTATGTGTCTCGACATGCAACACTGGAAAAAAATTAGTGTGTGTATTTTAGGTATCCATAAGAATATTTTCTCGTAATGTTATATAACAGCGTTTGAGGGAACTGTGTACTTCTCATGCACATTGTCTCAACAAAATGCCATGCGATTTACTTCCCACCACCTAAGGAAAATACATTTGTTTCTCTTCACCATCCATCGTCCTCCCATCTTTTGTTGCAGCCACAACCAAAGACCCTAATAAGCTTAGTCGTATCTTTGGCCACAAGTACGAGCGAAGTGCAACCTCGATCCACCAGCCGATCCAGTGTGGCTGGATCCGATGATCCAGAGGTCGTCGTATACAAGAACGTTGCACATTTGTTGTTCCTCATTCTGCTCCATCACCACCACAAATCTCTCGTCAGTGTTATCACCAACTCAGTTTCTCACCACTAAGTTTTGTGGTAAGTCCGTTGAATTGTGTCTGCATTGCCTGTAATACGGCAGTATTTGTGAAATGAGATGCTTCAGGGAGTTATATCCCAAAACCCTAAGTAATCCACAGGTCACTCCAGCGGGGAACCCTCCCCCCATCGCCACGTTCCAGTACTACACTTTCACAATAAGTTTTCAGTAGATGTCATTTGAACAGTGTCATGGTAGAGCATGGCACTGTGCATGGCTTGGTACTATGCATGGTTTGTAATTTAAGTTCAAGAAATAGAGAGGAATGAACTACCACTGATCAGTGTTGCTACGACATGTTTGTTTACATTCCCGATGCAGACAGCGTTGTGGTTCGACCTGCTGTTGTATTTGCATAAATGGCACCCCAAGACAGGTAGTAGTGACAGCGTCATGCATAGGAAAGATAAGCGTAATTACAGATATCTTAGGTTCCCTCGTTTTCCCAAAGATAAAAGAAGTTAAAAGCAATACTTAACTGTGTCTAAGGATATGATATGATCAGAGGGGTCAGAACACGCACCCCTCTTAGAGATGGTATGTGTCAATGGATGCTTCCAAGAAGGAATAGTTTTGGTTTTTAGACAATAGACGAGTAAGCACAGTTGCAAGTTCAGAGGCACACTCTTTCACTACACGAACATTTCAAAAAGAGATTATAGATTACGAGGAGGGGCATAGGATTAGCAATAGAAGTATACAGGAGAAAGAGGAACCAAAGCGAGTTGCTTTGTCTACATGAGAAACAGCGATAGCACCATCAAAATGGAAAAGTGAAGGAAAAGTAGAGCAACAAACGTTGTAAAAGACTTCCTTTACTACAGACCAGAAAGACAAATCAGTGGAGGACTTAGAGAGGTTATCACAATTCCTTTGAATAAAGGAACGCTTTGCCTGACGGATAACGTGCTTGCATTGATTACAGGCACTGATGAAAGCTGAATGGGAGTCAGGAAGGAAAGTTTTTGCAAGCCCAAAATGCCTGATCCCTTGCCTGAATGCCTTCAGAACTAACGGTCGAACCATGGATTGGAAGAAGGGGTTGTCTTGAAGGGAAAGGGGATAAATGCTTCCATTCCTACAAGAATAATCTCTGCTCTGCGCTTGGTGGAAACAGAAGCATCACCACTTAAGAAACAGTTATTTATCCAAGGAAGTTCAGAAAAGAAGTTATGTAAGTTCTGGTCAGCTTTGTTGAGGTTCCAGTACATACACTTAGAAGAGGCTGCCAGAGGAGGTGCCATTAAAGTATATACACTTATAAGTGTCATCAGATGAACCATTTTTTTAGTTACTGTGGGATGCACTAGAGGTGAAAAACAGAACCAGAATATTAGGCGTTTTCACTACAGTCAGGAATATAGGTTGGGTGGGAGAATATTTGGTCATAATCTTTGACAGTGGAGAGCATGAGGGCTTCAACCTTTCCACCATCCATATGGGAAGAATTCAGTCATTCCCTACGGTGAACGTTGAAATCCCCAAAGCAGAGAATCTTGGATTGCAGGTGAAAAGATGCCATGCAGTCTCATGGCAGCAGTTTAGATAGTTGAAGAAAGATATAGAATTTGTAAAATTACAAGAGCAATAGGTGAAACGAAAAAGTGTGGCAGTTGGAAGACAGACCTTGAGCCACATAACATCAAACTTTGGGGACTCAAGATCCTTGAGGCATGCAACCATAGTTATGAGGGGAAATTTTTGTTAGGTGTGAAAAAGGAGCTACTTAGAACATCATTAGACAACTGTGTCTCAATAGATTATCAAGATATTAGGAAAGTTACTCAACAGATTTTTTTCAACAGGGGAGAGGTTACTAGAGAGACCATGAATGTTGGTATAGTGAATAGAAAAAGACGGTTCTAACATGGAGAGGTAATGGTAGGGGCCTTCACTTCCAGTCAGAGCACTCCCTGCCATTAGTAAAAGAAGCAAGCACAAACCCAGAGATTCTTAGCACCCTATGATGCCAGGGATTAGGGGCCAGAGATTTGTTGAAATTTATTATGATTTTGCTTAAAAATGTTTGAGTGGACAGGAGTTGGCAAGAGTATTTATGCGAAAAAATTAAGTGAGGTTTGAATAGGTGTATAGTACCTGTAAGGAGAAGACAGCAGGACAAGCCTGGTTGTCCTGTTTTGATAAGACAGAAAGTAAGACCAGTAATCTTAACATGGAGTGTGTGAGATGGTTCTGGTCACCACTTTAACACTCCTCAGTCAAGGCAGCAGTACCACTATGGGCGGCAGCTGTTAAGGACCTACTATTAGGTTATACACTTAGTATCCAGAAACTGTAGTGTCAGGGTGTTGTGAAGTGATTGTGAGGTCATCTGCATATGGAAGGACCTTCATGTTAAGGTTTGCCTTAGGTTATGCAAGGTTATGTGGAAAGAGATTGAAGAGGTTTAGAAAAAGAACTTCTCGGGAACTTCATTGTTTTAGAGAAGCCTTTGTAAGTTGGCCAACCACTATTTGTTATTGTAGCAGAGGGTGGCTCAAGTATTTTTTGTGTGAGATATGTGTGTATGTGTTTATACATCTACATATATGATTTGATAATTTTTTAATATAAATAACTGATATATTTTGAAATAATTCCAGCTGGAATGCCTTCCCAAAAAATTGATCATCAGCAAGAAAACATTGAAGGAAATAGAGAACCAGATTATGGAGATTGAGATACCTGCTGCAGAACATAACTTCCAGATGCAATACTTGTGAAACATCAGAGAACTTAGTCAAAAGTATATTAAGGTGCGTAAGTCCACATGTTTTAGATTACTGTTTAAATCCCAAATTAAAAGGTTTCACCATAAAAAAAAAGGAATGATATGATGACAATGAAATACTTATGTAAAAGCTACAAAGGTCCAGGGGCATACAGATTTCTCCATTCATTATTTGATTTACTATCAACACTACATGTTTGGCAAAGGAAAATAGATTTGAATGATGGTTGGAATTATCATACACTCCATATGATGAAAAATGGAGATAAGCAAATGATACATTAGGAGAGGCTCATTTGATGCTATGCATCTCTCGTCTTTTTATCGTAATCGAGCATCTGTTTCCTAAAAGGAACTGGAGACTTTGGGGAATTATTTAGTATTAAAGTAGCGAGATTGCCGTTTTTGTATTTATGGTGAAAGGGCTTGTAGATAAGCAGATTTAGGTTTTAGGTAATTTTTACCACTATTGATTGATTTATTTATTATTTTGCTTTGTTGCTGTCTCCCACATTTGCGAGGTAGCGCAAGGAAACAGACAAAAGAAATGGCCCAACCAACCCCCATACACATGTATATACATACACATCCACACACGCAAATATACATACCTATACATCTCAGTGTACACATATATATACACACATAGACATATACATATATACACATGTACATAATTCATACTGTCTGCCTTTATTCATTCCTATCGCCACCTCGCCACACATGGAATAACATCCCCCTCCCCCCTCATGTGTGCGAGGTAGCGCTAGGAAAAGACAACAAAGGCCCCATTTGTTCACACTCAGTCTCTAGCTGTCATGTAATAATGCCCGAAACCACAGCTCCCTTTCCACATCCAGGCCCCACAGAACTTTCCATGGTTTACCCCAGACGCTTCACATGCCCTGATTCAATCCATTGACAGCACGTCGACCCCGGTATACCACATCGATCCAATTCACTCTATTCCTTGCCCGCCTTTCACCCTCCTGCATGTTCAGGCCCCGATCACTCAGAATCTTTTTCACTCCATCTTTCCAGCTCCAATTTGGTCTCCCACTTCTCGTTCCCTCCACCTCCGACACATATATCCTCTTGGTCAATCTTTCCTCACTCATTCTCTCCATTTGCCCAAACAAATTTCAAAACACCCTCTTCTGCTCTCTCAACCACGCTCTTTTTATTTCCACACATCTCTCTTACCCTTACATTACTTACTCGATCAAACCACCTCACACCACATATTGTCCTCAAACATCTCATTTCCAGCACATCCACCCTCCTCTGCACAACTCTATCCATAGCCCACGCCTCGCAACCATACAACATTGTTGGAACCACTATTCCTTCAAACATAGCCATTTTTGCTTCCCGAGATAATGTTCTCGACTTCCACACATTCTTCAAGGCTCCCAGGATTTTCGCCCCCTCCCCCACCCTATGATTCACTTCCGCTTCCATGGTTCCATCCGCTGCCAGATCCACTCCCAGATATCTAAAACGCTTTACTTCCTCCAGTTTTTCTCCATTCAAACTTACCTCCCAATTGACTTGACCATCAACCCTACTGTACCTAATAACCTTGCTCTTATTCACATTTACTCTCAACTTTCTTCTTTCACACACTTTACCAAACTCAGTCACCAGCTTCTGCAGTTTCTCACATGAATCAGCCACCAGCGCTGTATCATCAGCGAACAACAACTGACTCACTTCCCAAGCTCTCTCATCCACAACAGACTGCATACTTGCCCCTCTTTCCAAAACTCTTGCATTCACCTTCTTAACAACCCCATCCATAAACAAATTAAACAACCATGGAGACATCACACACCCCTCCTGTAAACCTACTTTCACTGAGAACCAATCACTTTCCTCTCTTCCTACACGTACACATGCCTTACATCCTTGATAAAAACTTTTCACTGCTTCTAACAACTTGCCTCCCACACCATATGTTCTTAATACCTTCCACAGAGCACCTCTATCAACTCTATCATATGCCCTCTCCAGATCCATAAATGCTACATACAAATCCATTTGCTTTTCTAAGTATTTCTCACATACATTCTTCAAAGCAAACACCTGATCCACACATCCTCTACCACTTCTGAAACCACACTGCTCTTCCCCAATCTGATGCTCTGTATATCCCTTCACCCTCTCAATCAATACCCTCCCATATAATTTACCAGGAATACTTAACAAACTTATACCTCTATAATTTGAGCACTCACTCTTATCCCCTTTGCCTTTGTACAATGGCCTATGCAAGCATTCCGCCAATCCTCAGGCACCTCACCATGAATCATACATACATTAAATAACCTTATCAACCAGTCAACAATACAGTCACCCCCTTTTTTAATAAATTCCACCGCAATACCATCCAAACCCGCTGCCTTGCGGTTTTATCTTCCACAATGCTTTTACTACCTCTTCTCTGTTTACCAGATCATTTTCCCTAACCCTCTCAGTTTGCACACCACCTCGACCAAAACACCCTATATCTGCCACTCTATCATCAAAAATATTCAACAAACCTTCAAAATACTCACTCCATCTCCTTCTCGCATCACCACTACTTGTTATCACCTCCCCATTAGCCCCGCTTCACTGAAGTTCCCATTTGCTCCCTTGTCTTATGCACTTCATTTACCTCCTTCCAAAACATCTTTTTATTCTCCCTAGAATTTAACGATACTCTCTCACCCCATCTCTCATTTGCCCTCTTTTTCACCTCTTGCACCTTTCTCTTGACCTCCTGCCTCTTTCTTTTATACATCTCCCAGTCATTTGCTTTATTTCCTTGCAAAAATCGTCCAAATGCCTCTCTCTTACCTTTCACTAATAATCTTACTTCTTCATCCCACCACTCACTACCCTTTCTAGTCTGCCCACCTCCCACGCTTCTCATGCCACAAGCATCTTTTGCGCAAGCCATCACTGCTTCCCGAAACACATCCCATTCCTCCCTCACTCCCCTTACCTCCATTGTTCTCACCTTTTTCCATTCTGTACTCAGTCTCTCCTGGTATTTCCTCACACAAGTCTCCTTCCCAAGCTCACTTACTCTCACCACTCTCTTCACCCCAACATTCTCTCTTCTTTTCTGAAAACCTCTACAAATCACCTTTGCCTCCACTTGATAATGATCAGACATCCCTTCAGTTGCTCCTCTCAGCACATTAACATCCAAAAGTCTCTCTTTTGCGTGCCTATAAATTAACACGTAATCCAATAACGCTCTCTGGCCATCTCTCCTACTTACATACGTATACTTATGTATATCTCGGTTTTTAAACCAGGTATTCCCAATCACTAGTCCTTTTTCAGCACATAAATCTACAAGCTCTTCACCATTTCCATTTACAACACTGAACACACCATGTATACCAATTATTCCCTCAACTGCCACATTACTCACCTTTGCATTCAAATCACCCATCACTATAACCTGGTCTCGTGCATCAAAACCACTAACACACTCATTAAGCTTCTCCCAAGACACTTGCCTCTCATGATCTTTCTTCTCATGCCCAGGTGCATATGCACCAATAATCACCCATCTCTCTCCATCAACTTTCAGTTGACCCATATCAATCTAGAGTTTACATTCTTACACTCTATCACATACCTCCACTACTCCTGTTTCAGGAGTAGTGCTAATCCTTCCCTTGCTCTTGTTCTCTCACTAACCCCTGACTTTACTCCCAAGACATTCCCAAACCACTCTTCCCCTTTACCCTTGAGCTTCATTTCACTCAGAGCCAAAACATCCAGGTTCTTTTCCTCAAACATACTATCAATCTCTCCTTTTTTCTCATCTTGGTTACATCCACACACATTTAGGCACCCCAATCTGAGCCTTCGAGGAGGATGAGCACTCCCCGCGTGACTCCTTCTTCTGTTTCCCCATTTAGAAAGTTAACATACAAGGAGGGGAGGGTTTCTAGCCCCCCCCGCTCCTGTCCCCTTTAGTCGCCTTATTCGACACATGGGGAATGCGTGGGAAGTATTCTTTCTCCCCTATTCCTATATATATATATATATATATATGTATGTATGTATATATATATATATTTATTCATTCATTTATTTATTTATTTTGCTTTATTGCTGTCTCCCGCATTAGCGAGGTAGTGCAAGGAAACAGACAAAAGAATGGCCCAACCCGCCCACATACACATGTATATACATACATGTCCACAAACGCAAATATACATACCTATACATCTCAGTGTACACATCTATATACACACACAGACATATACATATATACACATGTACATAATTCATACTGTCTGCTTTTATCTATTCCCATCGCCACCTCGCCACACATGGAATAACATCCCCCTTCCCCTTCATGTGTGCGAGGTAGCACTAGGAAAAGACAACAAAGGCCCCATTCGTTCACGCTTAGTCTCTAGCTGTCATGTAATAATGCACCGAAACCACAGCTCCCTTTCCACATCCAGGCTCCACAGAACTTTCCATGGTTTACCCCAGACGCTTCACATGCCATGGTTCAATCCATTGACAGCAAGTTGACCCCGCTATACCACATCGATCCAATTCACTCTATTCCTTGCCCGCCTTTCACCCTCCTGCATGTTCAGGACCCGATCACTCAAAATCTTTTTCACTCCATCTTTCCACCTCCAATTTGGTCTCCCACTTCTCGTTCCCTCCACCTCCGACACATATATACTCTTTGTCAATCTTTCCTCACTCATTCTCTCCATGTGACCAAACCATTTCAAAACACCCTCTTCTGCTCTCTCAACCACACTTTTTTTATTTCCACACATCTCTCTTACCCTTACATTACTTACTCGATCAAACCACCTCACACCATATATTGTCCTCAAACATCTCATTTCCAGCACATCCACCCTCCTGCGCACAACTCTATCCATAGCCCACGCCTTGCAACCATATAACATTGTTGGAACCACTATTCCTTCAAACATAGCCATTTTTGCTTTCCGAGATAATGTTCTCGACTTCCACACATTCTTCAACGCTCCCAGAACTTTCGCCCCTTCCCCACCCTATGATTCACTTCCGCTTCCATGGTTCCATCCGCAGCCAAATCCACTCCCAGATATCTAAAACACTTCACTTCCTCCAGTTTTTCTCCATTCAAACTTACCTCCCAATGGACTTGACCCTCAACCCTACTGTTCCTAATAACGTTGCTCTTATTCACATTTACTCTCAACTTTCTTCTTTCACACACTTTCCCAAACTCCATCACCAGCTTCTGCAGTTTCTCACATGAATCAGCCACCAGCGCTGTATCATCAGCGAACAACAACTGACTCACTTCCCAAGCTCTCTCATCCACAACAGACTGCATACTTGCCCCTCTTTCCAAAACTCTTGCATTCACCTTCTTAACAACCCCATCCATAAACAAATTAAACAACCATGGAGACATCACACACCCCTGCCGCAAACCTACATTCACTGAGAACCAATCACTTTCCTCTCTTCCTACACGTACACATGCCTTACATCCTTGATAAAAACTTTTCACTGCTTCTAACAACTTGCCTCCCTCACCATATATTCTTAGTACCTTCCACAAAGCATCTCTATCAACTCTATCATATGCCTTCTCCATATCCATAAATGATACATACAAATCCATTTGCTTTTTTAAGTATTTCTCACATACATTCTTCAAAGCAAACACCTGAGCCATACATCCTCTACCACTTCTGAAACCACACTGCTCTTCCCCAATCTGATGCTCTGTACATGCCTTCATCATTTCAATCAATACCCTCCCATATGATTTACCAGGAATACTCAATAAACTTATACCTCTGTAATTTGAACACTCACTCTTATCCCCTTTGCCTTTGTACAATGGCACTATGCAAGCATTCCGCCAATCCTCAGGCACCTCACTATGAATCATACATACATTAAATATCCTTACCAACCAGTCAACAATACAGTCACCCCCTTTTTTAATAAATTCCACGGCAATACCATCCAAACCTGCTGCCTTGCCGGCTTTTATCTTCCGCAAAGCTTTTACTACCTCTTCTCTGTTTACTAAATCATTTTCCCTAACCCTCTGTTTCCTTGTGCTACCTCGCTAACAAGGGGGACAGCGACAAAGCAAAGTAAATAGATTAATATACATTTATATATATGTATATAGGCAGAGGTAGTAAAAGCTTTGCGGAAGATGAAAGCCGGCAAGGCAGCATGTTTGGATGGTATTGCAGTGGAATTTATTAAAAAAGGGAGTGATTGTATTGTTGACTGGTTGGTAAGGTTATTTAATGTTTGTGTGATTCATGGTGAGGTGCCTGAGGATTCGCGGAATGCTTGCATAGTGCCATTGTACAAAGGCAAAGGGGACAAAGGTGAGTGCTCAAATTACAGAGGTATAAGTTTGTTGAGTATTCCTGGGAAATTATATGGGAGGTTATTGATTGAGAGGGTGAAGGCATGTACAGAGCATCAGATTGGGGAAGAGCAGCGTGGTTTCAGAAGTGGTAGAGGATGTGTGGATCAGGTGTTTGCTTTGAAGAATGTATGTGAGAAATACTTAGAAAAGCAAATGGATTTGTATGTAGCATTTATGGATCTGGAGAGGGCATATGATAGAGTTGATAGAGGTGCTCTGTGGAAGGTATTAAGAACATATGGTGTGGGAGGCAAGTTGTTAGAAGCAGTGAAAAGTTTTTATCAAGGATGTAAGGCATGTGTACGTGTAGGAAGAGAGGAAAGTGATTGGTTCTCAGTGAAAGTAGGTTTACAGGAGGGGTGTGTGATGTCTCCATGGTTGTTTAATTTGTTTATGGATGGGGTTGTTAAGAAGGTGAATGCAAGAGTTTTGGAAAGAGGGGCAAGTATGCAGTCTGTTGTGGATGAGAGAGCTTGGGAAGTGAGTCAGTTGTTGTTCGCTGATGATACAGCGCTGGTGGCTGATTCATGTGAGAAACTGCAGAAGCTGGTGACTGAGTTTGGTAAAGTGTGTGAAAGAAGAAAGTTGAGAGTATATGTGAATAAGAGCAAGGTTATTAGGTACAGTAGGGTTGAGGGTCAAGTCAATTAGGAGGTAAGTTTGAATGGAGAAAAACTGGAGGAAGTGAAAGTGGAAGTGAATCATAGGGTGGGGGAGGGGGCGAAAATTCTGGTAGCCTTGAAGAATGTGTGGAAGTCGAAAGCATTATGTTGGAAAGCAAAAATGGGTATGTTTGAAGGAATAGTGGTTCCAGCAATGTTATATGGTTGTGAGGCGTGGGCTATGGATAGAGTACAGAATGGAAAAAGGTGAGAACAACGGAAGTAAGGGGAGTGGGGGAGGAATGGGATGTATTTAGGGAATCAGTGATGGATTGCGCAAAAGATGCTTGTGGTATGAGAAGAGTGGGAGGTGGGTTGATTAGAAAGGGTAGTGAGTGGTGGGATGAAGAAGTAAGAGTATTAGTGAAAGAGAAGAGAGAGGCATTTGGACAATTTTTGCAGGGAAAAAATGAAATTGAGTGGGAGACGTATAAAAGAAAGAGACAGGAGGTCAAGAGAAAGGTGCAAGAGGTGAAAAAAAGGGCAAATGAGAGTTTGGGTGAGAGAGTATCATTAAATTTTAGGGAGAATAAAAAGATGTTCTGGAAGGAGGTAAATAAAGTGCGTAAGACAAGGGAGCAAATGGGAACTTCAGTGAAGGGCGCAAATGGGGAGGTGATAACAAGTAGTGGTGATGTGAGAAGGAGATGGAGTGAGTATTTTGAAGGTTTGTTGAATGTGTTTGATGATAGAGTGGCAGATATAGGGTGTTTTGGTCGAGGTGGTGTGCAAAGTGCGAGGGTTAGGGAAAATGAGTTGGTAAACAGAGAAGATGTAGTAAAAGCTTTGCGGAAGATGAAAGCCGGCAAGGCAGCAGGTTTGGATGGTATTGCAGTGGAATTTATTAAAAAAGGGGGTGACTGTATTGTTGACTGGTTGGTAAGGTTATTTAATGTATGTATGACTCATGGTGAGGTGCCTGAGGATTGGCGGAATGCGTGCATAGTGCCATTGTACAAAGGCAAAGGGGATAAGAGTGAGTGCTCAAATTACAGAGGTATAAGTTTGTTGAGTATTCCTGGCAAATTATATGGGAGGGTATTGATTGAGAGGGTGAAGGCATGTACAGAGCATCAGATTGGGGAAGAGCAGTGTGGTTTCAGAAGTGGTAGAGGATGTGTGGATCAGGTGTTTGCTTTGAAGAATGTATGTGAGAAATACTTAGAAAAGCAAATGGATTTGTATGTAGCATTTATGGATCTGGAGAAGGCATATGATAGAGTTGATAGAGATGCTCTGTGGAAGGTATTAAGAATATATGGTGTGGGAGGCAAGTTGTTAGAAGCAGTGAAAAGTTTTTATCGAGGATGTAAGGCATGTGTACGTGTAGGAAGAGAGGAAAGTGATTGGTTCTCAGTGAATGTAGGTTTGCGGCAGGGGTGTGTGATGTCTCCATGGTTGTTTAATTTGTTTATGGATGGGGTTGTTAGGGAGGTGAATGCAAGAGTTTTGGAAAGAGGGGCAAGTATGAAGTCTGTTGGGGATGAGAGAGCTTGGGAAGTGAGTCAGTTGTTGTTCGCTGATGATACAGCGCTGGTGGCTGATTCATGTGAGAAACTGCAGAAGCTGGTGATTGAGTTTGGTAAAGTGTGTGAAAGAAGAAAGTTAAGAGTAAATGTGAATAAGAGCAAGGTTATTAGGTACAGTGGGGTTGAGGGTCAATTCAATTGGGAGGTGAGTTTGAATGGAGAAAAACTGAAGGAAGTGAAGTGTTTTAGATATCTGGGAGTGGATCTGGCAGCGGATGGAACCATGGAAGCGGAAGTGGATCATAGGGTGGGGGAGGGGGCGAAAATTCTGGGAGCCTTGAAGAATGTGTGGAAATCGAGAACATTATCTCGGAAAGCAAAAATGGGTATGTTTGAAGGAATAGTGGTTCCAACAATGTTGTATGGTTGCGAGGCGTGGACTATGGATAGAGTTGTGCGCAGGAGGATGGATGTGCTGGAAATGAGATGTTTGAGGACAATGTGTGGTGTGAGGTGGTTTGATTGAGTAAGTAACGTAAGGGTAAGAGAGATGTGTGGAAATAAAAAGAGCGTGGTTGAGAGAGCAGAAGAGGGTGTTTTGAAATGGTTTGGGCACATGGAGAGAATGAGTGACGAAAGATTGACCAAGAGGATATATGTGTCGGAGGTGGAGGGAACTAGGAGAAGAGGGAGACCAAATTGGAGGTGGAAAGATGGAGTGAAAAAGATTTTGTGTGATCGGGGCCTGAACATGCAGGAGGGTGAAAGGAGGGCAAAGAATAGAGTGAATTGGAGCGATGTGGTATACCGGGGTTGACGTGCTGTCAGTGGATTGAATCAAGGCATGTGTATGGGGGTGGGTTGGGCCATTTCTTTCGTCTGTTTCCTTGCGCTACCTCGCAAACGCGGGAGACCGACAAAGCAAAAAAAAAAAAAAAAAAACAGACGAGAGAAATGGCCCAACCCACCCCCATACACATGTATATACACAAGTCCACACACGCAAATATACATACCTACACAGCTTTCCATGGTTCACCCCAGACGCTTCACATGCCCTGATTCAATCCACTGACAGCACGTCAACCCCGGTATACCACATCGATCCAATTCACTCTATTCCTTGCCCTCCTTTCACCCTCCTGCATGTTCAGGCCCCGATCACACAAAATCTTCTTCACTCCATCTTTCCACCTCCAATTTGGTCTCCCACTTCTCCTCGTTCCCTCCACCTCCGACACATATATCCTCTTGGTCAATCTTTCCTCACTCATTCTCTCCATGTGCCCAAACCATTTCAAAACACCCTCTTCTGCTCTCTCAACCACGCTCTTTTTATTTCCACACATCTCTCTTACCCTTACGTTACTTACTCGATCAAACCACCTCACACCACACATTGTCCTCAAACATCTCATGTCCAGCACATCATCCTCCTGCGCACAAATCTATCCATAGCCCACGCCTCGCAACCATACAACATTGTTGGAACCACTATACCCATTTTTGCTTTCCGAGATAATGTTCTCGACTTCCATACATTCTTCAAGGCTCCCAGGATTTTCGCCCCCTCCCCCACCCTATCATCTACTTCCGCTTCCATGGTTCCATCCGCTGCCAGATCCACTCCCAGATATCTAAAACACTTTACTTCCTCCAGTTTTTCTCCATTCAAACTTACCTCCCAATTGACTTGACCCTCAACCCTACTGTACCTAATTACCTTGCTCTTATTCACATTTACTCTTAACTTTCTTCTTTCACACACTTTACCAAACTCAGTCACCAGCTTTTGCAGTTTCTTACATGAATCAGCCACCAGCGCTGTATCATCAGCGAACAACAAGTGACTCACTTCCCAAGCTCTCTCATCCCCAACAGACTTCATATTTGCCCCTCTTTCCAAAACTCTTGCATTTACCTCCCTAACAACCCCATCCATAAACAAATTAAACAACCATGGAGACATCACACACCCCTGCCGCAAACCTACATTCACTGAGAACCAATCACTTTCCTCTCTTCCTACACGTACACATGCCTTACATCCTCGATAAAAACTTTTCACTGCTTCTAAGAACTTGCCTCCCACACCATATATTCTTAATACTTTCCACAGAGCATCTCTATCAACTCTATCATATGTCTTCTCCAGATCCATAAATGCTACATACAAATCCATTTGCTTTTCTAAGTATTTCTCACATATGTTTCCTTGTGCTACCTCGTAACAGGGGGACCAGCGACAAAGCAAAGTAAATAGATTAATATACATTTATATATATGTATATTAGGCAGAGGTAGTAAAAGCTTTGCGGAGATGAAAGCGGCAAGGCAGCATGTTTTGGATGGTATTGCTGTGAACTTTATTAAAAAAGGGAGAGTGATTGTATTGTTGACTGGTTGGTAAGGTTTATTTTAATGTTTGTGTGATTCATTGGTGAGGTGCCTGAGGATTCGCGGAATGCTTGCATAGTGCCATTGTACCAAAGGCAAAGGGGACAAAGGGGAGTGCTCAATTTAAAGAGGTAATAAGTTTGTTGAGTATTCTGCGGAAATTATATGGGAGGTTATTGATTGAGAGGGTGAAGGCATGTTACAGAGCATCGATTGGGGATAAGGCAGCGTGGTTTGAAGTGGTAGAGGATGTGATGGTCAGGTGTTTGCTTTGATGAATGTATGTTAATGAGAATACTTAGAAAAGCAAATGGATTTGTTTGTCGCATTTATGGATCTGGAATGAGGGCATATGATAGAGTTGATAAGAGGTGCTCTGGGAAGGTATTAAGAACTTATGGTGTGGGAGGCAAGGTTGTTAGAAGCAGTTGAAAAAGTTTTTTTATAAGGTGTAAGGCATGTGTACGAGTAGAAGAGAGGAAAGTGATTGGTTCTTCAGTGAAAGTAGGTTTCAGGAGGGGTGCTGTGATGTCTCATGGTTGTTTAATTTGTTTATGTGATGGGGTTGTAGTAGGTGAAATGCAATGGTTTTGGAAAGAGGGGCAAAGTATGCTGTCTGTTGTGGGATGAGAGAGCTTGGGAAGTGAGTCAGTTGTTGTTCGCTGATGATACAGCGCTGGTGGTGATTCCATGTGAGAAGAAACTGCAAGAAGCTGGTGACTGCGTTTGGTAAAGTGTGTGAAAGAAAGAAAGTTGAGAGTAAATGTGAATAAGTAGCAAGGTTATTAGGTACAGTAGGGTTGAGGGTCAAGTCATTTAGGAGGTAAGTTTTGTTGAATGGAGAAAAACTGGAGGAAGGTGATAAGTGGAAGTGAATCATAGGGTGGGGGAGGGGGCCGAAAAATTCTGGTGCCTTGAAGAATGTGTGGAAGTCGAAAGCATTATGTTGGAAAGCAAAAATGGGTATGTTTGGAAGGAATAGTGGTTCAGCAATGTTATATGGTGTGAGCGTGGGGCTTATGGATTAGGAGTACAGATGGAAAAAAAAAAAAAAAAAAAAATCAAGGGGGGTTGAGAACAACGGAAGTAAGGGGAGTGGGGGAGAATGGGATGTATTTAGGGAATCAGTGATGGATTGCGCAAAGATGCTTGTGGTATGAGAAGAGTGGGAGGTTGGTTGATTATAAAGGGTAGTGTAGTTGGTGGGAGAGAAGTAAGAGTATTAGTGAAGAGAAGAGAGAGGCCATTTGGGACAATTTTTGCAGGAAAAAAAAATGATATTGAGTGGGAGACGTATAAAAGAAAGGAGACAGTGAGGTCAAGGGAAGGTGCAAGAGGTGAAAAAAAGGGCCAATTGAGAGTTTGGGTGAGAGAGTATCATTAAATTTTAGGAGAATAAAGATGTTCTGGAAAGGAGGTAAATAAAGTGCGTTAAGGACAATGGGAGGCAAATGGGAACTTCAGTGAAGGGCGCAATAATGGGGAGGTGATAACAAGTAGTGGTGATTCTTTGTGAGAAGGTGAATGGAGTGAGTATTTTGGAAGGTTTGTTGAATGTGTTTGATGATAGAGTGGCAGATATGGGTGTTTTGTCGAACGGTGGTGTGCAAAGTGCGGGGTTAGGGAAAATGTCAGTTGGTAAACAGAGAAGATGTAGTAAAAGCTTTGCGGAAGATGAAAGCCGGCAAGTTGGTCAAGGCAAGCAGGTTTGGGATGGTATGCAGTTGGAATTTATTAAAAAAGGGGGTGACTGTATTGTTGGACTGGTTGGGAAGGTTATTTAATGTATTTGTATGAATCATGGTGAGGTGCCTGAGGATTGGTGGAATGGTGCATAGTTCATTGTACAAAGGCAAAGGGGAATAAGAGTGAGTGCTCAAATTACTGAGGTATAAGTTTGTTGAGTATTCCTGGCAAATTATATGGGAGGGTATTGATTGAGAGGGTGAAGGCATGTTACAGAGCATCAGGATTGGGGACGAGCAGTGTGGTTTCAGAAGTGGTAGAGGATGTGGTGGATCAGGTGTTTGCTTTGAAGAATGTATGTGAGAAATACTTAGAAAAGCAAATGGATTTGTATGTAGATTTATGGATCTGGAGAAGAAGGCATATGTAGAGTGATAGAGATGCTCTGTGGTAGATATTAAGAATATATGATGTGGGAGCAAGTTGTAGAGCAGTGAAAAGTTTTTATCGAGGATGTAAGGCATGTAAGTGTACGTGTAGGAAGAGGAAAAGTGAATGGTTTGCTCAGTGAATGTAGGTTTGCGGCAGGGGTGTGTGATGTCTCCATGGTTGTTTAATGTGTTTATGGATGGGGTTGTTAGGAGTAAATGCAAGGGATTATTTTGAATAGCAGGTGGCAAGTATGAACGTCATGTTGGGGATGAGAGAGCTTGGGAAGTGAGTCAGTTGTTGTTCGCTGATGATACAGCGCTGGTGGCTGATTCATGTGAGAAACTGCAGAAGCTGGTGACTGAGTTTGGTAAAGTGTGTGGAAGAAGAAAGTTAAGAGTAAATGTGAATAAGAGCAAGGTTATTAGGTACAGTAGGGTTGAGGGTCAAGTCAATTGGGAGGTGAGTTTGAATGGAGAAAAACTGGAGGAAGTGAAGTGTTTTAGATATCTGGGAGTGGATCTGGCAGCGGATGGAACCATGGAAGCGGAAGTGGATCATAGGGTGGGGGAGGGGGCGAAAATTCTGGGGGCCTTGAAGAATGTGTGGAAGTCGAGAACATTATCTCGGAAAGCAAAAATGGGTATGTTTGAAGGAATAGTGGTTCCAACAATGTTGTATGGTTGCGAGGCGTGGGCTATGGATAGAGTAGTGCGCAGGAGGATGGATGTGCTGGAAATGAGATGTTTGAGGACAATGTGTGGTGTGAGGTGGTTTGATCGAGTGAGTAACGTAAGGGTAAGAGAGATGTGTGGAAATAAAAAGAGCGTGGTTGAGAGAGCAGAAGAGGGTGTTTTGAAGTGGTTTGGGCACATGGAGAGAATGAGTGAGGAAAGATTGACCAAGAGGATATATGTGTCGGAGGTGAAGGGAACGAGGAGAAGAGGGAGACCAAATTGGAGGTGGAAAGATGGAGTGTAAAAGATTTTGTGTGATCGGGGCCTGAACATGCAGGAGGGTGAAAGGAGGGCAAGGAATAGAGTGAATTGGAGCGATGTGGTATACCGGGGTTGACGTGCTGTCAGTGGATTGAATCAAGGCATGTGAAGCGTCTGGGGTAAACCATGGAAGGCTGTGTAGGTATGTATATTTGCGTGTGTGGACGTATGTACATGTGTATGGGGGGGGGGTTGGACCATTTCTTTCGTCTGTTTCCTTGCGCTACCTCGCAAACGCGGGAGACAGCGACAAAGTATGAAAAAAAAAAAAAAAAAATATATATATATATATATATATATATATTTTTTTTTTTTTTTACTATACTATTACTATATTACTATATTATTACTATATTATTACTATATTTAATCGCCATCTCCCATGTTAGCGCAAGGAAACAGACGAAAGAATGGCCCAACCCACCCATATACACATTTATATGCATAAACGCCCACACACGCTCATATACATACTTGTATATGCATGTGTATGTGGGTGAGTTGGGACATTCTTTCGTCTGTTCCCTTGTGCTACTTCACTAACGCGGGAGACAGCAACTAAGTATAATAAATAAATATATATTATTATTATTATTGTTATTATTATTATTATTATTATTATTATTATTATTATTATTTATTTATTTATTTGTTTATTTATTTTGCTTTATCGCTGTCTCCTGCGTTAGTGAGGTAGCGCAAGGAAACAGACAAAAGAATGGCCCACCCCACCCACATACACATGTATATACATACACATCCACACACGCAAATATACATATCTATACATCTCAACGTATACATATACACACAGACATATACTTATATACACATTTACATAATTCATACTGTCTGCCTTTATTCATTCCCATCGCCACCCTGCCACATATGAAATAACAACCCCCCCCCCCCCCCCCCCCCCCCCCCCCCCCCGCATGTGCATGGGGTAGCGCTACGAAAAGACAACAAAGGCCACATTCGTTCACACTCAGTCTCTAGCTGTCATGTATAATGCACTAAAACCTCAGCTCCCTTTCCACATCCAGGCCCCACAGAAGTTTCCATGGTTTACTCCAGATGCTTCACACGCCCTGGTTCAGTCCATTGACAGCACATAGACCCCGGTATACCACATCTTTCCAATTCACTCTATTCCTTGCACGCCTTTCACCCTCCTGCATGTTCAGGCCCCAATCACTCAAAATCTTTTTCACTCCATCTTTCCACCTCCAATTTGGTATCCCGCTTCTCCTCGTTCCCTCCACCTCTGACACATATATCCTCTTGGTCAATCTTTCCTCACTCATTCTCTCCATGTGACCAAACCATTTCAAAACACCCTCTTCTGCTCTCTCAACCACATTCTTTTTATTACCACACATCTCTTTCACCCTATTATTACTTACTTGATCAAACCACCTCACACCACATATTGTCCTCAAACATCTCATTTCCAGCACATCCACCCTCCTCCGCACAACTCTATCTATAGCCCATGCCTTGCAACCATATAACATTGTTGGAACCACTATTCCTTCAAACATACCCATTTTTGCTTTATGAGATAATGTTCTTGACTTCCACACATTCTTCAACCCTTCCAGACCTTTTGCCCCCTCCCCCACCCTATGATTCACTTCTGCTTCCATGGTTCCATCCACTGCCAAATCCACTCCCAGATATCTAAAACACTTCACTTCCTCCAGTTTTTCTCCATTCAAACTTACCTCCCAGTTGACTTGTCCCTCAACCCTGCTGTACCTAATAATCTTGCTCTTATTCACATTTACTATCAGCTTTCTTCTTTCACACACTTTACCAAACTCAGTCACCAGCTTCTGCAGTTTCTCACCCGAATCAGCCACCAGCGCTGTATCATCAGCGAACAACAACTGACTCACTTCCCAAGCTCTCTCGTCCACAACAGACTGCATACTTGCCCTTCTTTCCAAAACTCTTGCATTCACCTCACTAACAACCCCATCCATAAACAAATTAAACAACCATGGAGACATCGCACACCCCTGCCGCAAACCTACATTCACTGAGAACCAATCACTTTCCTCTCTTCCTACACGTACACAAGCCTTACATCCTCAATAAAAACTTTTCACTGCTTCTATCAACTTGCCCCCACACCATATATTCTTAGCACCTTCCACAGAGCATCTCTATCAACTCTTATCATATGCTTTCTCCAGATCCATAAATGCTATACAAATCCATTTGCTTTTCTAGGTATTTCTCACATACATTCTTCAAAGCAAACACCTGATCCACATATCCTCTACCACTTCTGAAACCACACTGCTCTTCCCCAGTCTGATGCTCTGTACATGCCTTCACCCTCTCAATCAATACCCTCCCATATAATTTCCAAGGAATACTCCATAAACTTATACCTCTGTAATTTGAGCGCTCACTTTTATCCCCTTTGCCTTTGCCTTTATTATTATTATTATCATTATTATTATCATTGTTCTTATTATCATTACTATTATTATACTTAATAGCTGTCTCCTGCATTAGTGCAAGGAAACATGAAAGAATGTCCCAACCCACCCATATACTCATGGATATGCATAAACGCCCACACACGCACATTTACTTACCTATACATTTCAATGTATACATACATATACATACACAGATATATACATATATACTATATTTTAATTATACTGAATTGCTATGTTAGCGAGGTAGCGCAAGGAAGCAGATGAAAGAGTGGCCCAACCCACCCACATACACAAGCATTTACATAAATGCCCACACATGCGCATATACAGGTATATACATTTCAACGTATGCATACATATACATACACAGACATATACATTTCAACATATACATACATATACATAGACAGACATATACATGTAAATATTCATACTTGCTGCCTTCATCCAATCCTGTAGCCACCCTGCCACACATGAAATAGGAAAAGACAAAAAAGGCCACATTCATTCACACTCTGTCTCCAGCTGTCATGTGTAATGTACCGAAACCACAGCTCCCTTTCCTCATCTAGGCCCCACAACACTTTCCATGGTTTACCTCAGACGCTTCACATGCCCTTCAATCCATTTACAGCACGTCCACCCCGGTATACCACATTGTTCCAGTTCACTCTGTTCCTTGCACGCCTTTCACCCTCCTATATGTTCTGGCCCTGATTGCTCAAGATCTTTTTCATTCCATCCTTCTACCTCTAATTTGCTCTCCCACTTCTCATTTTCTTTACCCCTGACACATATATCCTCTTGGTCAATCTTTCCTCAATCATTTTCTTTATGTGAGCAAACCATTTCATTGAAATACACCCTCTTTTGCTCTCTCAACCACACTCTTTTTATTACCACACATCTCTCTTACCCTTTCATTATTTACTTGATTAAACCACCTAACACCACATATTGTCCGCAAACATTTCATTTCCAACATATCCACCCTCCTCCTTACAACCCTATCTATAGCCCATGCCTTGCAACCATATAACATTGTTGGAACCACTATTCCTTCAAACATACCCATTTTTGCCCTCCAAGATAATATTCTCGCCTTCCACACATTCTTCAACGTTCCCAGAACCTTCACCCCTTCCCCCACTCTGTGACTCACTTCCGCTTCCATAGTTCCAGCCGCTGCTAAATCTACTCCCAGATATCTAAAACACTTCACTTCCTCCAATTTTTCTCCATTCAAACTTACCTCCCATTTAACTTATCCCTCAACCCTACTGAACCTAATAACCTTACTCTTATTCACATTTACTCTCGGCTTTCTTCTTTCACACACTCTGCCAAACTCAGTCACGAACTTATGCAGTTTCTCACCCGAATCAGCCACCAGCACTGTATCATCAGCGAACAACAACTGATTCACTTCCCAAACTCTCTCATCCACAACAGACTGCATACTTGCCCCTCTCCAAAACTCTTGCATTACCTCTCTAACCACCCAATCCATAAACAAATTAAACAACCATGGAGACATCATGCTCCCCTGCCACAAACTGACATTCACTGGGAACCAATCACTCTCCTCTCTTCCTACTCGTATGCATCTCTTACATCCTTGGTAAAAACTTTTCAGTGCTTCTAGCAACTCACTTCCCATACCATATACTCTTAATACCTTCCACAAAGCATCTCTATAATCCCTATCATACACCTTCTCCAGATCCATAAATGGTACATACAAATCCATCTGTTTTTCTAAGTATTTCTCACATACATTCTTCATCTGTTAAATGGTGCTACCTTGCTGATGCGGGAAACGGCGATCAAGTTTAATAAAAAATGTTATTATTATTATTGATTGCCATTTCCTGCATTAGCACCTGGAAACACACATATACATATGTATACAATACATTTCCCCGTGGTAAGAAAGGAACACATAGACACATTTACATATTCATAATTGCTAGCTTTCATCTATTCCTGTTGCTGCCTTGCCACAGGAAACAGCACTGCCACCCCTTTCGACAGTGAGGTAGCTCTAGGAAACATACGAAGAAAGGCCACATCCATTCTCTAGCCATCATGTGTAATGTACTGAAATCACATCTCCCTGTACACATCCAGCCCTCACAGACCTTTCCATGGTTTACCCCAGAGGTGTGCTTCAGAGGATAGTAATCATGAGAAAATATTTCTTCTATGGTAGAACTTCCCAGCTTAGCATAGGCAAAGGTATCTAATTAGTTCAAATTGAATGCATTTATAGTAACACATAATTTAGAGGAGCTTAAAAATTCCTTTTATTCAAAAAGTTTATTTTATTAAATAATTCTAGCTATTATACATAAAATTATATAATTTATACGGATTTCATATTACCCATATATACATAGGCACAACAGACTGTACAGATGACTAAGCATACCAGGTTGAAAGGTTTGAAAATGTGATGGAGTTCTAACAGCATGTGGCCACACAGTGTCAGAGGGCACTACGGACCCACAGGGCCGTGGACACTGGGGGGGAGGGGGCAGATAACATGACGTGGCATTAAATACTTTCTGAAGAAAATCCTACAGATGCTGCTAGACTCCATATGTTCACAAATTTTCCACTGGCACAAAAAGGGTGTGCTGTATCCCTGACGTAGCCGTCCAGAGCAATATTGTAGGAGTACACAGTGGGAGGTCTAGTCATCCCACAGACAATTGTGGCTTTCTCGCCCACAGGGAATAAGAGCCACAAATATAACACCAATCTTGGTCTCACCAAGATGGTCATTAAAAAGACTTTCAGTCCAAGAACTGTCATAGATAAAAATTGAACATGAACACAAATCAATGACAAATCACCAACAGCATTTTGCAGCTGTAGATATCCTAAGACTTCATATTAGTTAAATTTTAATCATCCAATACATAAAATCAATAGCCATCTCACCACAATTATAAAAACTGTAAAACAATTTCAGCTCTGTATATCTTATGTAATAATTACTAAGCACTTATAATCGAAGTTATGTATAAACATAATAGTATAACAAAATAAAGACAATCTGAATCAATAAGTAACACAACCTGAAAGTCTACAAAAGTATGAAAGTACTAATCTTTGTAGTTGCATTTTTTCTTGCTTTGCGTTCATGTTTTATCACCAAAGAATGAAAAAGGTTTCACTTAGTAAGAAACCTATCACTGTGCAATGAAGGTCATAAATACGTAGAACAGTAATTACATTTTTTATGATTTGAGAAATTCAAGTGCCAGATGATGAAATACACAAAACACACACAAGGCTTTAGTTGGTAATCAGTATATTTATGAAGTAACAGTAGGGCCATGGCTTTTCATGTGTCACACCATTCACACTGAGGTTTTCTCTATTCAGTACCAATCCAACCTGCTAGTTGATTACTAACATTAAAAATAAAGCATAGCATCTCAGTGGGTAGCTTCAAAATTTTACAAGAAATTTTATTGAAAAACTAAAGGACTTCATGCAATGAAATGAAGAGAAGTTGGTTGGATTGATAAAGATTAACAGTGCCTCAGTTAAGTCTGCTTTCCCATTTATATGTAAAAATAAACCGTTGTAACGCATTTGAGAACAGCTCAAAATGCATGGTTGGATCACACGTATTGTATATATTGTGACTAGGATATCATGGTCTTGGTTTTTACTTTTCCTCTGACACTGAGAAACGAGAAGTACTTACTTGATGACACTGAAAAAATATATAATTTTTACATCAAGGAAAATTCAAGTAACTCAGGTATCTAAATACACAGACAGATATATTCATCATTTCTAGTGTTGTAATTGCACTATCTAATATTCTTGTGCCATGACTGCACATCCTCCATTACCACAAGCACTTGGGAATGCTCATACATATACAGAAGGCCATATCAAAGTTCTTCAGTTTCTTAGCCATGATTAAGAGGAGCTGAGAAATTGTGGCACTTTAAATTATTTTTTAATTTTGTGAACTGCTTAGAAAAACCTCAATTGGAGAATTATTAATACTTAATTGGTTACTTTTAGTTACTGCCTTTAGCCAAGTATAACTAAAAAAAATTCACGCGATTGCTGGATGCAGTTGCAGCTAGTAGGGTGCAGACTCATATGTGTGTTGGTGGTAATGGCTGACAGGACACCCTATAATGTTAAGCCTTTTACATGTTTGCAGATGATGGAAGAAGAGAGATGGGACTGACATGCATATGAAGTTTAACTTGAAAAATCACAGTCATATACAAGATTGGCAACTGAAAAAATAAAATTTACTAACCAGTTTATGGTATACCAGAAAGCCTGCTGGAATCCTACTGGCCAATCCTGAATCCATCATTGATGCTTTATTGTGCTCTTTTCTTTTGTAACAAGGGCTTTTGCATTAAAGATATGAGGAATCTAGTTTGAGCAAGAGAAGATAAAGAAATAGCAACATATTCTTAAATTTTTAATGATAAAAATAAATGTATCTCAGATTTTGTGGGGGGATTATTCACATATAATGAAGTACATTATAAAGAGTATCAGTCTAGTCTGTACAGATGTTCCACATTTGTGAATGTTGCAATTTACACCTTGACCTGAGGTCTGAACCAATGTTAGTAAAACAAAATATATTTGCATATATAAAAATAATTGTATAATTAATAAGAGGTACTGCTTAAATACTCATCTATCTTATTATACACGGGTAAATAACTTGCACATTTACATGTAGATACAGTACTTCATTAAGATACACCCATATGTGGAAGATACAATACCATATCTCACATTTGTGGAAAAATTAATATCTACATTAAAGGGAACCAACTACATTCCAGATGTAAAAGGGGAAAAAAATGTATATAATAAATGATTTACAATCTTGTGAACAGTATTCACCTACAATCTATGCCTCAGGTCTGGTACAGGGAACATCTGCAAAACTATAGTTCTTCACTCCCCCTTCTCCACCTTTAGATGACTCCTTTCTTCTACAGGTGAGTGACTTGGTACATCATCACTTGGTAAAGCCTGAACTACGCAACACATACACTATGAGCACAAATCTGAAGCAGTGGCTTGAATATCTGACAATTTACAGGTAGAGCCTTTTTACCATTTTGATAATATATGACTAATCTTGGGAGGAATAATGGCCCTTGAATGGTTAGTTAGTGTCAAGCCCTGATTCAAGAGTTTGGCCAATGACCTGACATGAAGCGCTGATGGAGTACAACATGATGCATACTATGTTCTCAATACTCTGCTGTTATCACATGGGAAAATACTACATTTCTACCTATTTCAAAAGTTATTAAAAACCATACATAAAATTTTTCCAACATCTATGACAGTGTCAAAATAAGCCATCTAAAAAGAGCAAAACCTGAAATGTTACACTGCAAAATAAAACACTACTCATGAGCCCTGCATGAAATTGGCATAAAAAGAATTTACAAATAGATCTGTGAAGACAAAAAGTTAAATTTCAGCTACAGAAATGGCAAATTAAAGTTTAGAAAACTCATACACCTTTGTTATGACTGACCATGTCACAGGACATGATACCTGACAGGATCCCCTGCCCTTTTGCTGTTGTATAAACACTCAGGCTTTGTACCATACAACAGCTCATGTGTCACAAAAGTGACCACAACCCCCACTAAAAATGTGAAGCAATAAATTATCTTTGGCTTCTTGGATAGCTTAACTGCTTTGGGAATCAAGAGCAGGGAACTCTATCAGGCACCTGGATGATGAAAGAGCTTGTAATGCCTTACACTCTCAAAATCATGACATAAGCACCATTTATGTGCCTGTTATCAATGCCTCTATCTGATATGTACCACACAAAAGCCTCAGTCCTCACAAAACAAATAACCTCCCAAACTTGTGCTCACTTATTTGTGATAAAGATAAGTCACTTTCTTAGGGTCCACATTTAAAAGGAACAATTTGGCACTGTTCACTGTTGTGACCTGCATCTCCACCACTACTACAAGAAAATATTGATCACACTATGCAAGGATGGGTCAGCTGAGGCTGGGCGAACGGCACAGTCTTGGGGAGCTCAGACAAACCCACGCGAACATCCCTGAACCTGCAGGGCGCGCAATGGACACGTGGCAAAACGCACACTTGGCTCACATGGAGCTGCACAAACAAAAACACCCAAGTGTCTGCACAACATACTTTTCACTAAATCAGGATTCTGGCTTTGGTGCATGCCAGATGATCAATATATCCACCTGGTTATTAAAGAAATCTCAAGAACATGAGGTACGAAGGTAAGAGTTGAAGATGAGGCCACTAGCATGGAGGGGGACATGGGTAAACACTGATCCCACCTCCTGTAGGGTTGGTCACTTGAGGTGCAACCACCTCATCACTTTGCGCTTGAGTTTAGTGCAGTAAGAGGCTACCAACGGTCACATTGTAGGGTCCTCACCCTGAGCATCATCTGGTGGCGCTCGTTTTCCATTGCCTTCATCATCAAGCGTTAACTGAATCTGAATTCTATCAGCAGCAGCACAGAGTTCTTCTTCTGGCACATCTTGAGAATTATCACCCTGATACTCCTCTTCCTTAAGGTCATTAGATGATGAAGATGGAGAGATTGGGATCATGCGCTGATACCAATCCCGATTCTCCTCTAGAGTGTCGAGGATATCTTGTGCATCTGGATGAACCAGGTCTGCCCAAGTTTCCCACAGTGGGTGGACAATGTAATCAATAAAGCCAACCTGTTAAGAAAAAAAAAAAAATGAATATTGGGAACCATAATAACCAAAGGAACACTTCACTTTTAACAAGGCAAATGTCATTAAAAATTAAAGGCAGTTTCTGTAAAATAATGGAAAAAATGAAATAATATGGTGTGGGAGGCAAGTTGTTAAAAGCAGCGAAAAGTTTTTATCGAGGATGTAAGGCATGTGTACGTGTAGGAAGAGAGGAAAGTGATTGGTTCTCAGTGAATGTAGGTTTGCGGCAGGGGTGTGTGATGTCTCCATGGTTGTTTAATTTGTTTATGGATGGGGTTGTTAGGGAGGTGAATGCAAGAGTTTTGGAAAGAGGGGCAAGTATGCAGTCTGTTGGGGATGAGAGAGCTTGGGAAGTGAGTCAGTTGTTGTTCGTTGATGACTGGTGACAGAGTTTGGTAAAGTGTGTGAAAGAAGAAAGTTAAGAGTAAATGTGAATAAGAGCAAGGTCATTAGGTACAGTAGGGTTGAGGGTCAAGTCAATTGGGAGGTAAGTTTGAATGGAGAAAAACTGGAGGAAGTAAAGTGTTTTAGATATCTGGGAGTGGATCTGGCAGCGGATGGAACCATGGAAGCGGAAGTAGATCATAGGGTGGGGGAGGGGGTGAAAATCCTGGGAGCCTTGAAGAATGTTTGGAAGTCGAGAACATTATCTCGGAAAGCAAAAATGGGTATGTTTGAAGGAATAGTGGTTCCAACAATGTTGTATGGCTGCGAGGCATGGGCTGTGGATAGAGTTGTGCGCAGGAGGGTGGATGTGCTGGAAATGAGATGTTTGAGGACAATATGTGGTGTGAGGTGGTTTGATCGAGTAAGTAATGTAAGGGTAAGAGAGATGTGTGGAAATAAAAAGAGCGTGGTTGAGAGAGCAGAAGAGGGTGTTTTGAAATGGTTTGGGCACATGGAGGGAATGAGTGAGGAAAGATTGACCAAGAGAACATATGTGTCGGAGGTGGAGGGAATGAGGAGAAGCGGGAGACCAAATTGGAGGTGGAAAGATGGAGTGAAAAAGATTTTGAGTGATTGGGGCCTGAACATGCAGGAGGGTGAAAGGAGGGCAAGGAATAGAGTGAATTGGATCGATGTGGTATACCGGGGTCGACGTGCTGTCAATGGATTGAATCAGGGCATGTGAAGCGTCTGGGGTAAACCATGGAAAGTTCTGTGGGGCCTGGATGTGGAAAGGGAGCTGTGGTTTCGGGCATTATTACATGACAGCTAGAGACTGAGGGTGAACGAATGGGGCCTTTGTTGTCTTTTCCTAGCGCTACCTCGCACACATGAGGGGGGAGGGGGATGTTATTCCATGCGTGGCGAGGTGGCAATGGGAATAGACAAAGGCAGACAGTATGAATTATGTACATGTGTATATATGTATATGTCTGTGTGTGTATATATATATATGTACATTGAAATGTATAGGTATGTATATTTGCATGTGTGGACGTGTATGTATATACATGTGTATGGGGGTGGGTTGGGCCATTTCTTTCGTCTGTTTCCTTGCGCTACCTTGCAAACGTGGGAGACAGCGACAAAGCAAAATAAATAAATATATTCTACAATAGGAATGATGGATGTATATAGAAAAGAAAAACATTATAAAGTTGAAAGTTGAGCATTAATATACCTAAGAAATGGAACACTGGGGAGATCACTGTGCTGGAGAAAATTTTAAGTGAGGATGCTGCTGAATGGTTTTAGTCATGTGCCTAACAACTGAATAAAGTTATTATTTTTTCTCTTAAAAGGAGAAAAAGTTCATTTACTACTGGATATTTATTTTCTCTTACCTGTGACTTCTCAACTGTGGCTGAGTGCCTGTCACACATTGGAGAGATGTCCATGCCCTGATCTCTCTCCCGGTCACCCTGTTGGAAGAACTCTTCCATGATGGATGAGACCCATTTTCTGTACAGTTCTAAGGGTTTGGTGGGGTTGCTCAAATCTGCACAGTGTACCATGTTTTGTAGCACCTGTAAATATACCACAATGTTAAAGATAATTTTTGCAAAATACAATTCCTTTCAGTTTATTATCACAGTAATAAATCTGCTGGTGTTATCACATTTCCCCTGCTCAAGATTACACCACGAATGAAAAGTCACCTTTGGCAAGGATGTATCAATGGTAATAGTCTCATCAAAGAACTTTTCACTGCTAAGAAGTCTAAATTTCCCTGCAACTGGAAGTATCAAAACCTGAGGTAATTCTTTTTTCTCATACTAGTTTGCAATTTCCAGCATTAGCCAGCAAAAGATGGAAAAAGACCTCATTTGCTCACATCCATTCTCTAGCTATGTGTAACGCACCAAAGCCTTAACCCCTATCCACAATTAGGCCCCACAGACCTTTCCAACGGTTTCCCCTGGCCATTTCACATACAGTCCACTAACAGCAAGTCAACCTCTGTACTAATATATCACAATGCTTCAATTTATCCTATGCATACCTTTCACCCTCCTGCATGTTCAAGCCTTGAGCACTTTAATATTTTTCACTCCATCCTTCCATCTCTAATTGGGTCTTCTATTGTGTCCCTTCCACTTTTGACACATATATCCTCTTTGTTAACCTCTCTCTCATTCTCTCCAAACCATTTCAGCACATCCTGTTTACATTTTTCAACCACACTCTTATTCCCATTCCTCTTTTTTTTCACTCCATCCTTCAATCTCCAATTTAGTTTCCTCTCTCTCCATGTCCTTTCCACTTCTGACACATATATCCTCTTTGTTAACCTCTCATTCTCTCCAAACCATTTCAGCACATTCTCTTCATCTTTTTCAACCACACTCTTCTTATTACCACACCTCTTTCTTAAACTTTTTACAGTTTACTGGATCAAACCAACTCAACCATTTATTGTCCACAAATATTTAATTTCCAACACATTCACAGTCCTTGCAAATTCTTTAATATAGCCCATGCCTTGCATCCATACAACACTGTTGGGACTGCTATACCTTCAGATGTACCAATTTTTGCCTCCACCATATATTTGTAAGACCCTCCATAAGGCATGTCTATGAACCTTACCATGTTTTCTCCAGATCCATAAATGCCACATACAAATCCTTCTGTTGCCCTTTCTTGACAAAAACACTGTGCCAAGGAAGTATGTGAAATGAGAGTCATGGAAAAACACCCTATGTATGCCACCCTATTATCAAACATTCAACAATTCTTCAAAATACTCACTTCATTTGCTCCTCACCTCATCAGTACCTGTTACCACTTCCCATTTGCCCCCTTCATTGGTAGGGTAACTATGAATAACAAAATGAATAAATCTTCCACTTTTGTATGGTTACTATTACTGCTATTCCTACAAATGGCACATGCACTGAGAACTATTAATCATTAATATTTTGATGAAACATCCTGTAGTAATAAAGGATGATTCTATTACTGTATTATTTTACAGTATTACATTTAAATATACCCACAGAGTTTTCTCTGTGCTGTATTCACAACAGCAATAACCAAAATCTTTCCAAAAATGTACATGTGCAGCAGCAAGTTTACGATATAATGCAATTACAAAATTACAAGTGAACTTCAGACAGCCCATGTAATATGAATGGCTTAAGATTATTACTGTCTGGTATCGTCTGTGGAAGAACTTGTCATTGACAAGAAACAATGAAAAAGGCAAATTTACAGTCTGAAGGTACATTACAACATTAGGAGTAGCTTACAGTTAATTTCAGAAATACTGCTGGGTATTCAAACAACAGCTGAGTTTTCTTGTAATCCTTATGTAGTATACATCTGGGAATGTGTGAGAATGTAAAGAAGTGAGCTTCAGACTAATGCTGGCAACAGTGAAAGGAGATTGCAAGACATGCATGATTATTAGAGTTTATGCATCTAGCGACGAGAAGAAAGATGAGAAGCAAGTGTTTCAGGAGCAGCTGAGTTTTGGCAGCAAGAGGATAAGTGAAACTGTGAATAAGAATGGTGAACAAATTGTGGAGTCATTTCCTAAAAGAAATACTGATGACTGGGATACCTAGTTTAAAAAGAGGGGATACATGCATATATGAGGGTGATTGGAAAAGATGATAAAAGGGTATAACTGGATTACAATCTAACTGCTAGGTAAGCAAAAGAGACTCTTGGATGTGAATGTGTTGATAGGGATAGCTTGTTGGATATCTGATGATTCCTGGTGGAGGCAGGGGTGAAAATCTGTACATGTTATGGAAAAAAGGAAGTGATATGAGTGAAAAAAGGGCATGAAAGTGAGTGAGCTTATAAATGAAACTTAAATGAATTTCTATAGAGATTGGGTGTAAAGTGGCAAAAGAAGAGAGTAAAGGAATCAAAAGGAATGTGAGAGCAATGGGAGATATTTAGGGAAGCAGTGCTGGCTTGTGCAAATGAAGTGCGTGAATTGTGGAATGTGGGAAGTGGGTAGGTGAGAAAGGGTAGTGGGATGATCAAGTAAAGTTGCTAGTGAAAGAGAAAAGGTGAACGGTCAGTACTTAATATATAGTGTGAGGTGGTTTGAGGAAGCAATAGAAAAGTAAGAGATGGCTGTGGTAATAAGAAGTGTGGGTGAGAGAGCTGAAGAGATCATGCCGTAATGGTTTGGACATATGGAAAAGAATTAAAGAGGAGACATTGACAAAAAGGATATATGAGTCAGAAATGGAGTTGATAAAGAGATACCAAATTGGAGGTATAAGGATAGAAATAAAATATTTTGTGTGCAATGGGTGTGAACATTGAGGAGGGTGAAAGGCATGCATGGGACAGAGTAATGTGGTATACAGAGGATGACGAGCTGCAAAGGGACTGAACTAAGGCATATGAAGCAGCCTGAGGAAACCATGGAAAAATCTGTGGGGCCTGGTTGTGAACAGGGGGCTCTGGTTTTGGTGCATTACACATGACAATAAGAAAATGGAAGTGGGTGAATGAAGCCTTTCTTCATCTGTTCCTGGTGCTATCTCTCTCATGTTGGGAACAGCTATAAGTATATAAAAAAAATTACTGGATACTCAAATACTGTTGTAAACCTTTATATACAGTACATGTCTGGTGCAAATAACAATACTTTTCTGCATTAAAAAAGTGTTACATTCCTTTATATTTGAATAGTTTAAGTGCAAAGCCCATATATTTGTTCTTTTCCTGTTATCTCACTCTTCATGCACAAGTATGCCCACTGTTACTCTATTGGTAATAATAGAAATGTTTACACGTTACTGACAGCTTTACTATAAAGAACATTATATGAATCTTACCTGTATTCTGTCGGTGTAGTTATCGAGAAGGAGGACACCCGAGCCGGCAACTTTTTTCGTCTCTACCATAGTTTTGAGATCTGCAAGGAGACTCATATGCTTGCTCATGTCAGTGGCCAATACCATGTCTATCACCATCTTCCGAAGTGTTTGCCTCTGTTTTTTCCCCAGATTGGCAAAGATATCACAATCTTCATTCTGCAGAAGCTTGAAGGCTACAGCCAAGTGGTGATTCTCAAGCACTGACTCATCATTATACATGAGAGCAAGCTCCGAGGAGGAATTGATCAGGTACTGGTTTGTGAGGCCTGGGTGGTCCACATCATGGATAGCAGCAGCAAATATGGCTGCCAAAATCTCCAAGTTGGTGAACACTGACTGTTGAAACAGAAAAATCTTCAGTACTTACACTTTATGAATGTACGATACCGGCTCAAAACATAGCAAAACTTAAAACAGGTAAAGGGAGGTACACCAAAATACTGTCACTTTTCCACATACAGGATTCAGCTCCAGCTTTAAGCTCATCTTGCAGCAATGTTAACTACAAACATTTTGAACAAAATTTTGAATTTACTTCACAATGTTTTATGATACCATAACAACCAACAACAATAACTGAAAGAAAAACCAACCTCAAGGGCAGGGGAGTTTAGGAGGACGTGTGTGGACTGCGTGACATCAGCAGCATGAAGGGAGTTGTGGTATGGAACATCCCTAAGGTAATGTTCTTCCAGTGTCATCATGAATGTTATGAAAGTCTTGGGCGGAATTTTAAACGTCTTCAACAGATCACGTTCCTGTTAAGAATAAGGAATACACATAAGCGACATGATTATTGTATAAAGCTTTTGGGGCTTTAAAACCTTGTTGCCATTTTCATATATGTGTGGTTTGAGTATGTATTCTGTGTCTGCAGATGCTTTATGAGTATTTTTTCATTTAACATACAAATATAGCATAAGCAAAAAACATGAACTAATCATGCCTATTTAGATGAAAAAAAATAAAGAGTACAAGATAAAGGACATGAAAGAGATTAATCAGAGCTCCTCAGATGTCTGTAGAACTGACTCAAAGGTGGAAAGTTTAGAGGAAGCGGGAAAGACAAAAGGAAACTTCCACAGCTCTGCTGCTTTAGGAAAGAAGGCATCATAATAGCCAGTCCTTGTGAGCATGCAAACAAAAACTGCAGGATGTAAGGGCCAATAACCTGGATTGGGTTAAGGCCTTAAGTGGCTAGGACATACACTGACAGTTCATGAAAGCAGTGGCAGAAATAAAACTTTTTTGCGTAAGAGAAGGCAGCAATTTCAAGACTCACAAAGAAGGGTGGTCAAGGAGAGATAATAGCATACAGAACATCTAATTTCAATATGGCTCAGATGGGTGGAAGAAGAGCAATCCTAGACATGCAAGATGTACTTTTAATCCACACTGGAGCACGTAAGACTCATGAAGATAGGGAACAGATGCTAACTAGAAAAAAAATATTACTATGTTACTGCAAGGTTGTGATGCAGTATTTTAAAAATAAATTGGAGGAATATATGATTTAGAAATGGAGACATAATTTAACCAGGTCACTGCCTTCCCACTTTTAAATGCAGCAGAGGTCTTAATTATGTGTGTGAAACAGATGAGTTGGGGAGGAAAAATAAGCTTGAGGTGAAAAAATGGAATCATTAGTGTAAGAGGGAAGTGGGTAGTGTTCAAGAACAGATGGCAGAGCATTAGAGGGAAGACTCCTCACTTGATCCCCTTTTCTGTTTCATCTTTTAGAAAAAAGAGACTGGAATCCCTCACTCCCACCCCTTTTTAGTTGCTCTCTATAACATGTAGGGAATACATGGGAAGTGTTCTTTCTCTCCTATCCCCAGGGATGGTTCCAACCGCTGCCAGATCCACTCCCAGATATCTAAAACACTTCACTTCCTCCAGCTTTTCTCCATTCAAACTTACCTCCCAGTTGACTTGTCCCTCAACCCTACTATACCTAATAACCTTGCTCTTATTCACATTTACTCTCAGCTTTCTCCTTTCACACACTTACTAAACTCAGTCACCATTCTTTCGTCTGTTTCCTTGCGCTACCTCGCTAACGTGGGAGACAGCGACATAGTATAATAATAATAATAATATATATATATTATTCTATAGAGTTGATAGAGATGCTCTGTGGAAGGTATTAAGAATATATGGTGTGGGAGGAAAGTTGTTAGAAGCAGTGAAAAGTTTTTATCGAGGATGTAAGGCATGTGTACGTGTAGGAAGAGAGGAAAGTGATTGGTTCTCAGTGAATGTAGGTTTGCGGCAGGGGTGTGTGATGTCTCCATGGTTGTTTAATTTGTTTATGGATGGGGTTGTTAGGGAGGTAAATGCAAGAGTTTTGGAAAGAGGGGCAAGTATGAAGTCTGTTGGGGATGAGAGAGTTTGGGAAGTGAGTCAGTTGTTGTTCGCTGATGATACAGCGCTGGTGGCTGATTCATGTGAGAAACTGCAGAAGCTGGTGACTGAGTTTGGTAAAGTGTGTGGAAGAAGAAAGTTAAGAGTAAATGTGAATAAGAGCAAGGTTATTAGGTACAGTAGGGTTGAGGGTCAAGTCAATTGGGAGGTGAGTTTGAATGGAGAAAAACTGGAGGAAGTGAAGTGTTTTAGATATCTGGGAGTGGATCTGGCAGCGGATGGAACCATGGAAGCGGAAGTGGATCATAGGGTGGGGGAGGGGGCGAAAATTCTGGGGGCCTTGAAGAATGTGTGGAAGTCGAGAACATTATCTCGGAAAGCAAAAATGGGTATGTTTGAAGGAATAGTGGTTCCAACAATGTTGTATGGTTGCGAGGCGTGGGCTATGGATAGAGTTGTGCGCAGGAGGATGGATGTGCTGGAAATGAGATGTTTGAGGACAATGTGTGGTGTGAGGTGGTTTGATCGAGTGAGTAATGTAAGGGTAAGAGAGATGTGTGGAAATAAAAAGAGCGTGGTTGAGAGAGCAGAAGAGGGTGTTTTGAAGTGGTTTGGGCACATGGAGAGGATGAGTGAGGAAAGATTGACCAAGAGGATATATGTGTCGGAGGTGGAGGGAGCAAGGAGAAGAGGGAGACCAAATTGGAGGTGGAAAGATGGAGTGAAAAAGATTTTGTGTGATCGGGGCCTGAACATGCAGGAGGGTGAAAGGAGGGCAAGGAATAGAGTGAATTGGAGCGATGTGGTATACCGGGGTTGACGTGCTGTCAGTGGATTGAATCAAGGCATGTGAAGCGTCTGGGGTAAACCATGGAAAGCTGTGTAGGTATGTATATTTGCGTGTGTGGACGTATGTATATACATGTGTATGGGGGGGGGTTGGGCCATTTCTTTCGTCTGTTTCCTTGCGCTACCTCGCAAACGCGGGAGACAGCGACAAAGTATAAAAAAAAAAAAAAAAAAAATATTCTATATTATATTTTTAATTCTTATCAAGGAAACAAACGAAAGAATGGGCCGACACACCCACATACACATGAATATACATACATGTCTACACACACACATATACATACCTATACATCTCAAACATATATATACACACACAGACATATACATATATACACATGAAATGACAACCCACTCCCCCGTATGTGCGCGAGGTAGCACTAAGAAAAGACAACAAAGGCCACATTCGATCACACTCAGTCTCTAGCTGTCATGTATAATGCACAGAAACCACAGCTCCCATTCCATATCCTGGCCCCACAAAACTTTCCATGGTTTACCCCAGATGCTTCACATGCCCTGGTTCAATCCATTGACAGCACGTCGACCCCAGTATACCAAATCATTCCAATTCACTCTATTCCTTGCATGCCTTTCACCCTCCTGCATGTTCAGGCCCTGATCACTCAAATTTTTTTTCACTCTAGCTTTCCACCTCCAATTTGGTCTCCCACTTCTCTTCGTTCCCTCCACTTCTGACACATATATCCTCTTTGTCAACCTTTCCTCACTCATTCTCTCCATGTGACCCATTTCAAAACACCATCTTCTGCTCTCTCAACCACACTCTTTTTATTACCACACATCTCTCTTACCCTTTCATTACTTACTTGATCAAACCACCTCACACCACATATTGTCCTCAAACATCTCATTTCCAGCAATCCACCCTCCTCCGCACAACTCTATCTATTACCCACGCCTTGCAACCATATAACATTGTCGGAACCGCTATTCCTTCAGACATACCCATTTTTGCTTTCCAAGATAACATTCTCGCCTTCCACACATTTTTCAACGCTCCCAGAACTTTCGCCCCCTCCCCCACCCTATGACTCACTTCCGCTTCCATGGTTCCATCCGCTGCCAAATCCACTCACAGATATCTAAAACACTTCACTTCCTCTAGTTTTTCTCCATTCAAACTTACCTCCCAATTGACTTGTCCCTCAACCCTACTGTACCTAATAACCTTGCTCTTATTCACATTTACTCTCAGCTGTCTTCTTTCACACACTTTACCAAACTCAGTCACCAGCTTCTGCAGTTTCTCACACGAATCAGCCTCCAGCGCTGTATCATCAGTGAACAACAACTGACCCACTTCCCAAGCTCTCTCATCCACAACAGACTGCATACTTGCCCCTCTCTCCAAAACTCTTGCATTCACCTCTGTAACAACCCCATCCATAAGCAAATTAAACTCAGTTTGGTAAAGTGTGTGAAAGAAGAAAGCTGAGAGTAAAAGTGAATAAGAGCAAGGTTATTAGGTACAGTAGGGTTGAGGGACAAGTCAATTGGGAGGTAAGTTTGAATGGAGAAAAACTGGAGGAAGTGAAGTGTTTTAGATATCTGGGAGTGGATTTGGCAGCGGATGGAACCATGGAAGCAGAAGTGGATCATGGGGTGGGGGAGGGGGCGAAAATTCTGGGAGCGTTGAGGAATGTGTGGAAGTCGAGAACATTATCTCAGAAAGCAAAAATGGGTATGTTTGAAGGAATAGTGGTTCCAACAATGTTGTATGGTTGCGAGGCGTGGGCTATGGATAGAGTTGTGCGCAGAAGGATGGATGTGCTGGAAATGAGATGTTTGAGGGCAATGTATGGTGTGAGGTGGTTTGATCAAGTAAGTAACGTAAGGGTAAGAGAGGTGTGTGGAAATAAAAAGAGCGTGGTTGAGAGAGCAGAAGAGGGTGTTTTGAAATGGTTTGGGCACATGGAGAGAATGAGTGAGGAAAGATTGACCAAGAGGATATATGTGTCGGAGGTGGAGGGAACGAGGAGAAGTGGGAGACCAAATTGGAGGTGGAAAGATGGAGTGAAAAAGATTTTCTGTGATCGGGGCCTGAACATGCAGGAGGGTGAAAGGAGGGCAAGGAATAGAGTGAATTGGATCGATGTGGTATACCGGGGTTGACATGCTGTCAGTGAATTGAATCAGGGCATGTGAAGCGTCTGGGGTAAACCATGGAAAGCTGTGTAGGTATGTATATTTGCGTGTGTGGACGTATGTATATACATGTGTATGGGGGTGGGTTGGGCCATTTCTTTCGTCTGTTTCCTTGCGCTACCTTGCAAACGCAGGAGACAGTGACAAAGCAAAAAAAAATATTTTTTATTTTTTTTATTCATACTATTCGCCATTTCCCGCAATAGCGAGGTAGCGTTAAGAACAGAGGACTGGGCCTTTGAGGGAATATCTTCACCTGGCCCCCTTCTCTGTTCCTTCTTTTGGAGAATTAAAAAAAAACTCAGAGGGGAGGATTTCCAGCCCCCCGCTCCCTTCCCTTATAGTCGCCTTCTACGACACGCAGGGAATACGTGGGAAGTATTCTTTCTCCCCTATCCCCTATATATATATATATATATATATATATATATAATAACAGGTTTGGATGGTATTGCAGTGGAATTTATTAAAAAAGGGGGTGACTGTATTGTTGACTGGTTGGTAAGGTTCTTTAATGTATGTATGACACATGGTGAGGTGCCTGAGGATTGGCGGAATGCGTGCATAGTGCCATTGTACAAAGGCAAAGGGGATAAGAGTGAGCGCTCAAATTAGAGAGGTATAAGTTTGTTGAGTATTCCTGGTAAATTATATGGGAGGGTATTGATTGAGAGGGTGAAAGCATGTACAGAGCATCAGATTGGGGAAGAGCAGTGTGGTTTCAGAAGTGGTAGAGGATGTGTGGATCAGGTGTTTGCTTTGAAGAATGTATGTGAGAAATACTTAGAAAAGCAAATGGATTTGTATGTAGCATTTATGGATCTGGAGAAGGCATATGATAGAGTTGATAGAGATGCTCTGTGGAAGGTATTAAGAATATATGGTGTGGGAGGCAAGTTGTTAGAAGCAGTGAAAAGTTTTTATCGAGGATGTAAGGCATGTGTACGTGTAGGAAGAGAGGAAAGTGATTGGTTCTCAGTGAATGTAGGTTTGCGGCAGGGGTGTGTGATGTCTCCATGGTTGTTTAATTTGTTTATAGATGGGGTTGTTAGGGAGGTGAATGCAAGAGTTTTGGAAAGAGGGGCAAGTATGAAGTCTGTTGTGGATGAGAGAGCTTGGGAAGTGAGTCAGTTGTTGTTCGCTGATGATACAGCGCTGGTGGCTGATTCATGTGAGAAACTGCAGAAGCTGGTGACTGAGTTTGGTAAAGTGTGTGAAAGAAGAAAGTTAAGAGTAAATGTGAATAAGAGCAAGGTTATTAGGTACAGTAGGGTTGAGGGTCAAGTCAATTGGGAGGTAAGTTTGAATGGAGAAAAACTGGAGGAAGTAAAGTGTTTTAGATATCTGGGAGTGGATCTGGCAGCGGATGGAACCATGGAAGCGGAAGTGGATCATAGGGTGGGGGAGGGGGCGAAAATCCTGGGAGCCTTGAAGAATGTGTGGAAGTCGAGAACATTATCTCGGAAAGCAAAAATGGCTATGTTTGAAGGAATAGTGGTTCCAACAATGTTGTATGGTTGCGAGGCATGGGCTATGGATAGAGTTGTGCGCAGGAGGGTGGATGTGCTGGAAATGAGATGTTTGAGGACAATGTGTGGTGTGAGGTGGTTTGATTGAGTAAGTAACGTGAGGGTAAGAGAGATGCGTGGAAATAAAAAGAGCATGGTTGAGAGAGCAGAAGAGGGTGTTTTGAAATGGTTTGGGCACATGGAGAGAATGAGTGAGGAAAGATTGACCAAGAGGATATATGTGTCGGAGGTGGAGGGAACGAGGAGAAGTGGGAGACCAAATTGGAGGTGGAAAGATGGAGTGAAAAAGATTTGTGTGATCGGGGCCTGAACATGCAGGAGGGTGAAAGGAGGGCAAGGAATAGAGTGAACTGGATCGATGTGGTATACCGGGGTTGACGTGCTGTCAGTGGATTGAATCAGGGCATGTGAAGCGTCTGGGGTAAACCATGGAAAGCTGTGTAGGTATGTATATTTGCGTGTGTGGACGTGTATGTATATACATGTGTATGGGGGTGGGTTGGGCCATTTCTTTCGTCTGTTTCCTTGCGCTACCTCGCAAACGCGGGAGACAGCGACAAAGCAAAAATATATATATATATATATATATATATATATATATATATATATATATATATATATATATACTGCTAACAACTTGCCTCCCACACCATATATTCTTAATACCTTCCACAGAGCATCTCTATCAACTCTATCATATGCCTTCTCCAGTGAAAAGTTTTTATCGAGGTTGTAAGGCATGTGTACATGTAGGAAGAGAGGAAAGTGATTGGTTCTCAGTGAATGTAGGTTTGCGGCAGGGGTGTGTGATGTCTCCATGGTTGTTTAATTTGTTTATGGATGGGGTTGTTAGGGAGGTGAATGCAAGAGTTTTGGAAAGAGGGGCAAGTATGAAGTCTGTTGTGGATGAGAGAGCTTGGGAAGTGAGTCAGTTGTTGTTCGCTGATGATAATGCGCTGGTGGCTGATTCATGTGAGAAACTGCAGAAGCTGGTGACTGAGTTTGGTAAAGTGTGTGAAAGAAGAAAGTTAAGAGTAAATGTGAATAAGAGCAAGGTTATTAGGTACAGTAGGGTTGAGGGTCAAGTCAATTGGGAGGTAAGTTTGAATGGAGAAAAACTGGAGGAAGTAAAGTGTTTTAGATATCTGGGAGTGGATCTGGCAGCGGATGGAACCATGGAAGCGGAAGTGGATCATAGGGTGGGGGAGGGGGCGAAAATCCTGGGAGCCTTGAAGAATGTGTGGAAGTCGAGAACATTATCTCGGAAAGCAAAAATGGGTATGTTTGAAGGAATAGTGGTTCCAACAATGTTGTATGGTTGCGAGGCATGGGCTATGGATAGAGTTGTGCGCAGGAGGGTGGATGTGCTGGAAATGAGATGTTTGAGGACAATGTGTGGTGTGAGGTGGTTTGATTGAGTAAGTAACGTAAGGGTAAGAGAGATGTGTGGAAATAAAAAGAGCGTGGTTGAGAGAGCGGAAGAGGGTGTTTTGAAATGGTTTGGGCACATGGAGAGAATGAGTGAGGAAAGATTGACCAAGAGGATATATGTGTCGGAGGTGGAGGGAACGAGGAGAAGTGGGAGACCAAATTGGAGGTGGAAAGATGGAGTGAAAAAGATTTTGTGTGATCGGGGCCTGAACATGCAGGAGGGTGAAAGGAGGGCAAGGAATAGAGTGAACTGGATCGATGTGGTATACCAGGGTTGACATGCTGTCAGTGGATTGAATCAGGGCATGTGAAGCATCTGGGGTAAACCATGGAAAGCTGTGTAGGTATGTATATTTGCGTGTGTGGACGTGTATGTATTTACATGTGTATGGGGGTGGGTTGGGCCATTTCTTTCGTCTGTTTCCTTGCGCTACCTCGCAAACGCGGGAGACAGCGACAAAGTATGAAAAAAAAAAAAAAAAATATATATATATATATATATATATATATATATATATATATATATATACTGCTTCTAACAACTTGCCTCCCACATCATATATTCTTAATACCTTCCACAGAGCATCTCTATCAACTCTATCATATGCCTTCTCCAGTGAAAAGTTTTTATCGAGGTTGTAAGGCATGTGTACGTGTAGGAAGAGAGGAAAGTGATTGGTTCTCAGTGAATGTAGGTTTGCAGCAGGAGTGTGTGATGTCTCCATGGTTGTTTAATTTGTTTATGGATGGGGTTGTTAGGGAGGTGAATGCAAGAGTTTTGGAAAGAGGGGCAAGTATGAAGTCTGTTGTGGATGAGAGAGCTTGGGAAGTGAGTCAGTTGTTGTTCGCTGATGATACAGCGCTGGTGGCTGATTCATGTGAGAAACTGCAGAAGCTGGTGACTGAGTTTGGTAAAGTGTGTGAAAGAAGAAATTTAAGAGTAAATGTGAATAAGAGCAAGGTTATTAGGTACAGTAGGGTTGAGGGTCAAGTCAATTGGGAGGAAAGTTTGAATGGAGAAAAACTGGAGGAAGTAAAGTGTTTTAGATATCTGGGAGTGGATCTGGCAGCGGATGGAACCATGGAAGTGAAAGTGGATGATAGGGTGTGGGAGGGGGTGAAAATCCTGGGAGCCTTGAAGAATGTGTGGAAGTCGAGAACATTATCTCGGAAAGCAAAAATGGGTATGTTTGAAGGAATAGTGGTTCCAACAATTTTGTATGGTTGCGAGGTGTGGGCTATGGATAGAGTTGTGCGCAGGAGGGTGGATGTGCTGGAAATGAGATGTTTGAGGACAATGTGTGGTGTGAGGTGGTTTGATCGAGTAAGTAACGTAAGGGTAAGAGAGATGTGTGGAAATAAAAAGAGCGTGGTTGAGAGAGCAGAAGAGGGTGTTTTGAAATGGTTTGGGCACATGGAGAGAATGAGTGAGGAAAGATTGACCAAGAGGATATATGTGTCGGAGGTGGAGGGAACGAGGAGAAGTGGGAGACCAAATTGGAGGTGGAAAGATGGAGTGAAAAAGATTTTGTGTGATCGGGGCCTGAACATGCAGGAGGGTGAAAGGAGGGCAAGGAATAGAGTGAATTGGATCGATGTGGTATACTGGGGTTGACGTGATGTCAGTGGATTGAATCAGGGCATGTGAAGCGTCTGGGGTAAACCATGGAAAGCTGTGTAGGTATGTATATTTGCGTGTGTGGACGTGTATGTATATACATGTGTATGGGGGTGGGTTGGGCCATTTCTTTCGTCTGTTTCCTTGCGCTACCTCGCAAACGCGGGAGACAGCGACAACGCAAAAAAATATATATATATATATATATATATATATATATATATATATATATATATATATATATATATATATATATATATTTTTTTTTTTAAACTATTCGCCATTTCCCGCGTTAGCAAGGTAGCGTTAAGAATATATATATATATATATATATATTTTGTGTGATCGGGGCCTGAACATGCAGGAGGGTGAAAGGAGGGCAAGGAATAGAGTGAATTGGAGCGATGTGGTATACAGGGGTTGACGTGCTGTCAGTGGATTGAATCAAGGCATGTGAAGCGTCCGGGGTAAACCATGGAAAGCTGTGTAGGTATGTATATTTGTGTGTGTGTACATGTGTATGGGGGGGGGTTGGGCCATTTCTTTCGTCTGTTTCCTTGCGCTACCTCGCAATACGCGGGAGACAGCGACAAAGTATAAAAAAAAAAAAAAAAAAAAAAAAAAAAAAAAAAAAAATATATATATATTTCTTTCCGGGTTTAGGAATAAAAAAAACCTATATCCTTCCAAAACTGGATAGTTTGGTCTGGATTTAGGATGAATTTCAGGTTTTAATCCTAAAATTGTGAATTATAAACTGCACATTTCAAACAAAATGGCATTTTTATCCCTTTCCCATAACCCACACCAAACCTACATAAAGGAAGATCATGGAGATGCCTAAGTTTTGGAGGAACTAGCTAGATTGAGATGATTTATTGTACATGTTTAGTCTGAGATGAAGTTTTTTGTCTTTTCATGTAAGGTATTGTATGAAAACACATATATATTCTTTGTGTGTGGTAAGTGTTTCTATGTTACATTTAGTACTACAATTTCTTGTAGTCAATAGTGATGTGACCTTTCTCCTCTGTAAAATATATAATAAGATATTCTATGATAATCAAAGACCTTACATGTATTTAAAAGTATTTCACTGTCATCCACATTGATCTTACCATTATGCTTACATATGAAACTTACCATGAAAATCATGTATGTTATAGTAGTCAAGGGTTTTCTATTAGAGAGTTCAGATATCTTGTAGATATCTATGCCCCACTTGTCTATATCCTCTAAAATCTGAAAAAGGAAAATAAGCAACATATTAAAAGGACTTTATTTAAGAAAATAGCCACTATACCAAATTTATACTCAGATACCCTAAGAAGACTCAATATAAGGCTTGTGTCAAGTAGAGGCACTGGGGAAATAGGTTCACTGTCTATCTCAGCTTTACGGATATAAGTGACCCCTAACTAACAATTCCTACATGCAAATGGATATTGGATAAAAGGATTATTGTACAAAGGCCTCTGCACATCAGCTTGTCATCATACATTACTGTATCTACGATATACGATGCTAAAACGTTGAACACTTCAGGATATAAGGCTTGCAGTAGTGAATGGGTGACAGTGCAGAGTGAGCAGTGTTGCTGTACTCCCCATATCCATGGTGCCATCTACTCATGTGCTACTGTGACATGCTCATGATAACCACTGTCATTCTTATCTATTTTTTTTCTATTCTGGTGTCCTAGGACCAAGGGATTTATTTCATTTGTATGAATGAATATTAAACAATGGGAAAAAATATAACCAATGACACTACATCAGAATAACATGATTATCACTAGCAACTGCATTCATATTTAATGTAACCACTAGTGGTGAATGTAAGAGGCCTCTAGGCTTATGCTCCAGGGGTCCAAGTCTACCATGAAGAGGTGAGATGAGACAGAAAATTTACCTCTTCACACATTTCCTCCAGCTGCCCAAAATATAACAAATCATTAAGTCAACATTCTGTTTTTGATATTCGATATCAAATGCATTATTCATCAAAACTTATGGCTTTACTCGAAAAAAAGAAAACGTATGCACTGATCAGTTTTCTATAGCTGAACATTTCAAGCTGGCTCTCTCCCTACTTCCAACCATAATGCTTTCACAATCATTCTACCCTCATTACCTAACAGGTCAAGCTAACCCATTACACATTTTTTCTTTCCCCAATCACAACTCTTTCATGGAAGTAAATCAATTTACTTACCACTATCTTTATATGAAAAAAAACTTGTATGGGAACCATGCAGATCCCTCCCAATCTTTCAAGAATTAGAGCTGTGTAAGGTTTACTATAGTCAACAACAAGCTTCCTTTCACTTGTTCCTTAAAAATAACTTTCTAAACACCAGCACACAAGTATAGACATACATTGATACAAAATCAGTAACAAACCTAAAAATGCACAATGCCAAATACAAGGAACCAAATACATAGCAACTAAATTTACCTTGCCCAACTCCTCTTCATGGATGGTTTCAACACCATACTTGGGAAGCCTCTCGCCTGTGAATGAGTTGGCATGTAAGAGAGGCTTCTTGACCCCTTGGATGTGGGACATGGACACCTCCTTGTGTCCTGTGGTGGTAATGGTGGAGGTGGTGCTGGGTACTGCTGCCAACACCGACTGTGGTGCCTGGCTTCCCGTGAGGGAACCAGACACGGTACGTTCCTTCTTCTTGGGCCGCTCCCCATCGTCCACTCGCAGGCTTGGGATGTCCAAGTCTTGCTGCTGGTCTGTTGGGGAAGAATTTCATTGTCTGAATGAGAGATGATTTTTTAAGACATTAAATACTGGAAATCAACAATTTTTACCATCATTTAAAGCTAACTAACTATACATTTATATGATGATAACCTGCTGGGAAAGTATATCAATAATAGGAGGTTCATATTAATCGAGAATTTACTTTCTTACATTCTATCACATACTCCCACAACTCCTGTTTCAGGAGTACTGCTACTCCTTCCCTTGCTCTTGTCCTCTCACTAACCCCTGACTTTACTCCCAAGACATTCCCAAACCACTCTTCCCCTTTACCCTTGAGCTTTGTTTCACTCAGAGCCAAAACATCCAGGTTCCTTTCCTCAAACATACTACCTATCTCTCCTTTTTTCACATCTTGGTTACATCCACACACATTTAGACACCCCAGTCTGAGCCTTCGAGGAGGATGAGCACTCCCCGTGTGACACCTTCTTCTGTTTCCCATTTTAGAAAGTTAAAAACATACAAGGAGGGGAGGATTTCTGGCCCCCCGCTCCTGTCCCCTCTAGTCGCCTTCTACGACACGCGAGGAATGTGTGGGAAGTATTCTTTCACCCCTATCCCCAGGGATAATTAATATGGGTAAAACTGAAAGTTGATGGAGAGAGATGGGTGATTATTGGTGCATATGCACCTGGGCATGAGAAGAAAGATCATGCGAGGCAAGTGTTTTGGGAGCAGCTGAATGAGTGTGTTAGTGGTTTTGATGCACGAGACCGGGTTATAGTGATGGGTGATTTGAATGCAAAGGTGAGTAACGTGGCAGTTGAGGGAATAATTGGTATACATGGGGTGTTCAGTGTTGTAAATGGAAATGGTGAAGAGCTTGTAGATTTATGTGCTGAAAAAGGACTGGTGATTGGGAATACCTGGTTTAAAAAGCGAGATATACATAAGTATACGTATGTAAGTAGGAGAGATGGCCAGAGAGCATTACTGGATTATGTGTTAATTGACAGGCGCACGAAAGAGAGACTTTTGGATGTTAATGTGCTGAGAGGTGCAACTGGAGGGATGTCTGATCATTATCTTGTGGAGGCTAAGGTGAAGATTTGTATGGGTTTTCAGAAAAGAAGAGTGAATGTTGGGGTGAAGAGGGTGGTGAGAGTAAGTGAGCTTGGGAAGGAGACTTGTGTGAGGAAGTACCAGGAGAGACTGAGTACAGAATGGAAAAAGGTGAGAACTATGGAAGTAAGGGGAGTGGGGGAGGAATGGGATGTATTTAGGGAAGCAGTGATGGATTGCGCAAAAGATGCTTGTGGCATGAGAAGAGTGGGAGGTGGGTTGATTAGAAAGGGTAGTGAGTGGTGGGATGAAGAAGTAAGATTATTAGTGAAAGAGAAGAGAGAGGCATTTGGATGATTTTTGCAGGGAAAAAATGCAAATGAGCGGGAGATGTATAAAAGAAAGAGACAGGAGGTCAAGAGAAAGGTGCAAGAGGTGAAAAAGAGGGCAAATGAGAGTTGGGGTGAGAGAGTATCATTAAATTTTAGGGAGAATAAAAAGATGTTCTGGAAGGAGGTAAATAAAGTGCGTAAGACAAGGGAGCAAATGGGAACTTCAGTGAAGGGCGCAAATGGGGAGGTGATAACAAGTAGTGGTGATGCGAGGAGATGGAGTGAGTATTTTGAAGGTTTGTTGAATGTGTTTGATGATAGAGTGGCAGATATAGGGTGTTTTGGTCGAGGTGGTGTGCAAAGTGAGAGGGTTAGGGAAAATGATTGGTAAACAGAGAAGAGGTAGTGAAAGCTTTGCGGAAGATGAAAGCCGGCAAGGCAGCAGGTTTGGATGGTATTGCAGTGGAATTTATTAAAAAAGGGGGTGACTGTATTGTTGACTGGTTGGTAAGGTTATTTAATGTATGTATGACTCATGGTGAGGTGCCTGAGGATTGGCGGAATGTGTGCATAGTGCCACCGTACAAGGGCAAAGGGGATAAGAGTGAGTGCTCAAATTACAGAGGTATAAGTTTGTTGAGTATTCCTGGTAAATTGTATGGGAGGGTATTGATTGAGATGGTGAAGGCATGTACAGAGCATCAGATTAGGGAAGAGCAGTGTGGTTTCAGAAGTGGTAGAGGATGTGTGGATCAGGTGTTTGCTTTGAAGAATGTATGTGAGAAATACTTAGAAAAGCAAATGGATTTGTATGTAGCATTTATGGATCTGGAGAAGGCATATGATAGAGTTGATAGAGATGCTCTGTGGAAGGTGTTAAGAATATATGGTGTGGGAGGCAAGTTGTTAGAAGCGGTGAAAGGTTTTTATCGAGGATGTAAGGCATGTGTACATGTAGGAAGAGAGGAAAGTGATTGGTTCTCAGTGAATATAGGTTTGCGGCAGGGGTGTGTGATGTCTCCATGGTTGTTTAATTTGTTTATGGATGGGGTTGTTAGGGAGGTGAATGCAAGAGTTTTGGAAAGAGGGGCAAGTATGAAGTCTGTTGTGGATGAGAGAGCTTGGGAAGTGAGTCAGTTGTTGTTCGCTGATGATACAGCGCTGGTGGCTGATTCATGTGAGAAACTGCAGAAGCTGGTGACTGAGTTTGGTAAAGTGTGTGAAAGAAGAAAGTTAAGAGTAAATGTGAATAAGAGCAAGGTTATTAGGAACAGTAGGGTTGGGGGTCAAGTCAACTGGGAGGTAAGTTTGAATTGAGAAAAACTGGAGGAAGTAAAGTGTTTTAGATATCTGGGAGTGGATCTGGCAGTGGATGGAACCATGGAAGCGGAAGTGGATCATAGGGTGGGGGAGGGGGCGAAAATTCTGGGAGCCTTGAAGAATGTGTGGAAGTCGAGAACATTATCTCAGAAAGCAAAAATGGGTATGTTTGAAGGAATAGTGGTTCCAACAATGTTGTATGGTTGCAAGGCGTGGGCTATGGATAAAGTTGTGCGCAGGAGGATGGATGTGCTGGAAATGAGATGTTTGAGGACAATGTGTGGTGTGAGGTGGTTTGATCGAGTAAGTAACGTAAGGGTGAGAGAGATGTGTGGAAATAAAAAGAGCGTGGTTGAGAGAGCATAAGAGGGTGTTTTGAAATGGTTTGGGCACATGGAGAGAATGAGTGAGGAAAGATTGACCAAGAGGATATATGTGTCGGAGGTGGAGGGAACGAGGAGAAGTGGGAGACCAAATTGGAGGTGGAAAGATGGAGTGAAAAAGATTTTGTGTGATCGGGGCCTGAACATGCAGGAGGGTGAAAGGAGGGCAAGGAATAGAGTGAATTGGATCGATGTGGTATACCGGGGTTGACGTGCTATCAGTGGGTTGAATCAGGGCATGTGAAGCGTCTGGGGTAAACCATGGAAAGCTGTGTAGGTATGTATATTTGCGTGTGTGGACGTATGTATATACATGTGTATGGGGGTGGGTTGGGCCATTTCTTTCGTCTGTTTCCTTGCGCTACCTCGCAAACGCGGGAGACAGCGGCAAAAAAAAGAAAAAAAAAAAGGAGGTTCATTAATTGCATACTGCACAATTCTAATTTTTCAGATATAGATTATCTATAATCAGTACAGCAGCAAAATTTAACATAATATACTATGACTACAGTTAAAGGCTACAATTACAAATTACGAAATACCATATTGATAGCCAGATAAAATCAAAATCGGTATGAACAGCATACCATGTCACAAAAAGCAACAGCAATAAGGGACTAGCACAATGTCTGCAAACTCTGGTCCATTTCAGACAGGTGAGTATAATGTCAAACCCAAAAACCAGTGTATCTCCTTCAGAAGTACTTTTTCTATTTATCTATTATCATTTACTGTGCCTTGAGTGGAACAGATGCATACAGTCACTCAGTTCACTTGTCACCCTTAAATCATTTCCAGTATGCAAGTGAAAAGACTTCTATCCTAATATAAGTGATTCTTATTTTCCACATCAAGCTGTTATGATGTGTGAGATCTGAATCTCAAGTCCACCAACAAAATTATTCTATTACACCTACTCACAAATGACTCCTCTGGTATCATCTAAAGTACCTTGAACCTTTACCAGTTGTCTCTCTTTTCCTTTAAAACTCATCCTTTTACCTTTATTGATAATACTACAGTATAAGATCTTGACATATCATCCTGTCATCCGTTGTACATTCTACATGACCATACCATCTCAAAAGTAAGTTAACCATGGATCTTTTTCATGACTTTTTTTTTTACTTAACATAATCTCCACTCTCTTCTCAATTCTCCTAAATCCAACAAAATTACTAAAGTTATCCATGTCTAATTCTCTTTACTTTTACTTACCCCGCATTTACAAACAAGGGTTTCACTCTGAAATGTGAACTGGGATATGTACCCCAACATGCACACTTCTTGCGCACACTGCATTTAATTTTTCCCATCTTAAGAGCATTCAGTGCACCTGCAATTTTTCTCCCTTCCAAGGAATTTGAGAGAGAATAACAAACTATTCTAGATGGAGGTAAACAAGTGCAGAGGGGAAATTGTATTAAAAGTATATATGTACTACTGTAGACCAGTCAGGGAGACTGCTTATGACAAATGTGTAGAATGATACTAAAAGGTACAGGTGCCCTCTCGTTTCACATATTAAATGGATTTCTGAAAAGTGTTACATATGTATAACTGCTTTACATGAAGCCAAGTATACCTAAGACTTAATGCTATAATGTAGAATGGTATGAATATGTTCCAGAGAAACATTTCCGGACACTTTTCACACATATGCAGTTCTGTGTTATGTTGGCTATATATATAATAAAGATTATCATTAATCATAATACAGTACTGCACAGTTATGGAAATTTTGTGCAGTTGTACAACAATTTCAAGAGTTCCAGTAAAATAATTTGCACTGGAAAATCAGGCATAATGTTCATTAAACACTGAGGGTGTAATGAATGAAAACAAACTTTGTGTGAACTAACATAATTTGAATGATTTTTGAATATGAGTTTGGGGAACATAGAATGTATCCCAATTAGTACTGTGTCAAAACAGGTCTGAAAGGAGAGAGATGAAATATCCTAATGCTATCCAGTAGTGGGATTTCTTAGGAAGTAGTTCATCTATTATTTAGAAATATCCTAATGCCATCCAGTAGTGGGATTTCTTAGTAAGTAGTTCATCTATTACTTATTAATCTTGTTAATCATGTAAAATGAAGTGTCTTCTGTACTGATCACTTAGGGGGAAAACTGAGTGTGCCGTTGTTTAGAATTTTTATCTTGATGGGGATTGAAAGATGCCATTTTGGGTTTTTACCTGTAAGGGGATAAACTGGAAAGTGGATTTTTCAGTGAACCATGTCATGCATATGCAGAGATTACTGTACAAACAAGTCATTTAACCACTGAAAATTGTTAATAAGAGTACATCATGAGCTTATTATTATAATTATCTTTGCTGTTTCCTACATTAGTGTGGTAGTACTAGGAAAGATGAAGAGAGAGCCATTCACTCATATACACACATGTACATAATCATACTTGCTTGCCCTCATCTATTCCCGGTGCCACTCTGCCACAGAGGAAACAGCATTGCTGCCCCCTTCATCAGTGAGGTAGAGCCAGGAAACAGATGAAAAATGGCCACATCCATTCACACTCATTCTCTAGCTGTCACGTGTAATGCCCGAAACTGCAACTCCGTATCAACATCCAACCCCCACAGACGTTTCCACATGCCCAGGTTCAATCAATTGACAGCACACTGACCCCAGTATAGCACACTACGTGCTACTTATTATCTGGTACCGGAAAAATATGTCATTTCCTTCTCTTACCCTGTCTCTCGAGTTACTGCACTACATGCATTTACAGAAATTCTCATGTTAAAGTCTTGTATTTGCAACATTCTTAGCTGCTAATGGAAACATTTCACCTTTCAACCTGGGATCCCATCTACCTATACATCCTCCACACATTTCATCACAGCATCTTCCTAAAATTTTCTTCCTATCTATTAATTTCCCCAAAAGTATCTTTCATCCATTCTCCATCAATTCAAGCCACATATTAAACTATTGCAATCATTCTGAAACCAATAATACAAGAAAGCTACAACTATGAGTCTTAAGCTGACATGTTTTCAATAAAACACGTTTAGAAAACACACACCATTCATTTACATTTCCACACCTCTTACTTTTACTATCTATTTCTCGGAGATTCTACTCCCCCATATGGACCTGCATGTACTGTGAAAAAAAGTTCCTGGTATGCTATTCTCGTTCGAAGCCACATGTATCTTTTGTGGGTATGAATTTGTAGAACTGGGGGTGTTGGCCTAAATTTGTGTTCATTTGAGCACAATCTTGATGTTAGGGGATTATTATGCCTAGAGTCAATACTGTAAAGACAAAGGCTTTCCATATATAATCATCTTACATAAAACAAGTACCTAATGAAATAAGTTGTTTGGCATAATGTACCTTACAAAAGTATGAATAACAGATTTTTGGTCTGTGCTGTAATTTACATGGACTTCCTTCAGGTATCCAAAATTGTAGATAAATATAAAGATTTTACTGTACATTAGTCTTTTGCTCATGCTTGTCTCTGCTGTTACAGAACTACAGAAATGCTTTGTTGAAACTAGTGCTCTTTGAAAATAAACAGTCTATGGGGAGTGCGAGAACTTAAGCTTTTTAAATATGAAACACTAAATATCCAAACCAGAAGGTTTAGCACAACAGATGATTAAAACATCCACGTCCCTGCCTGCTTCACTTTCTGACAAGTAATACAAACTATTCCTAATAGTCCTGGAGTGTGTTTAAGTAAATCCAACCTAAGTCTGGAGTGTCCTGTATCTTGCTGGAAACTCCCAAGAAAACAACTTTAAGTTTCCAGCATCACCGGTGACTCCCTCAGATCAGACTTTCATCCCTTATTCTGTCACACTGGTAATTTAGGACTGGAAAAGCAGAGTGCCTATGACTGCAAAAAATATTTTCTTTTGCAATATAGAAATTCAATTTTTTCCCTCGCATGCAATGGCACATGAAAGACATAACAGGCACTAAATAAGCTTGGATGATGAGATAATGCAGTTATGGGTAATATGACTACAAGTGATTACATCAGCAAGGTCAAGATTTTGCAAAGTCTGGTTACTATATAGAAAAAAAGGACGTCCTCGAGCTTGTCGATGTTCATGAAACCCAAATGGTAAATATGATTATTACTGATCAAGTGAGAGCTCTTACCTTTCCTTTATAATGTTCTCCTGTTGCAGCGAGTAGTAGTCTATACATAACTTAAGTCTTGGTCCCACCAAATACATATTACTTTGCTACCACCGTGGGTATCACCAGGTCTGCCCCTAAATCCTCTTCCTATCAATACTGGGGAAAGTGATCCCTCACCCGGAATGAAAACTCAAACATTTTTTTTTCTTTCAGTGAACTAGGAGTCAATGCCTTTCTTAACCCTATAAAGAGGCATACATCCTTTCCTCCTCTCTAATTCTAAGGGACAAACTCCCGCTTCCCTAGAGCCAATGAAACATCCCATTCTATCCTACAGTAACACCCCAACCCAGTCAGTCACCCTAGTCGAAGACCAACCCTGTCACTGTAGGTGAAGACCATATTTCTCTTGACACCGTTTCTCTTTCATCCTTTAAACATAACATACATATTTCCCTTTTCCTCCCATGAACGGGCCTCAGCGACCACAGTTAAGGCAACTGTCAAAGACCTGTCGAGACCACAGCTATGAATAGCCATCAACACTGGCCAGGGCCATGTCCCCAGCGGCGCCGACACCTGCCAGGAACGCAGCCGCCACAACATCCAACAGAATTTTCTCCATAAACTCAAAAGACCAGATCTACTGTAGTCCCTCCCTGCGATGAACACATTTTTTTTTTTTTTGGTACACTCTACATGAGCAATAAACATATTATAATTATCAGTGAGTGAGGAACCCACCTTACGTGGAACCTTTCACGTTCCACAACCATAAATGGCTCTTAAGTTGAAAATTGTATGGAAGCTAATCAAAACGCCTTCCAAGGTCAATACAAAACTGATTTGTTGAGTTTTCAACTATGGCAATAATGTTATAAATGAATCCGAAGAACACGGACTAAGGCAGATCAACCACCTAAATGAAGGCGATCACGGACAACTCATTTGTGGTAACAATACGGGGAAACGCAAATATGTGTTTGCCGTCTTGATCGTAATTGCTTTATATATATATATACGACGCTGCAAAAACGGTTTGAGTAAGTTCAGGATTCATTCTTTCATCTGTTCACCCTAACCTTGCCAAACTGTGATGTATATCAGTGGGGGTACAAGATTTTAACAGATGGACGACAGTGAGACTCAAGCTCAATATTGTAGGGAAGCTACCATTAAAGTTATTCCCAAACAAAATACCTTACAAATTCACCTTAATGTGAAAATGATTTCGAAGACTTTCAAGGCAGTGATATCTACATGAAAAACCAGTTATCAATTATTCACGGTTGCTCTACCGGTCAAGATAACAAACATAACATTCACCTCATATAATAATGAGTCTGTTTATACTTAGCCACCTCATATAACTTCCAATAAGCTTACTAATAAAGCAGTACCTTCCCTGTCTTAATATCGAGTTTATTAGAGATAGCAAACACAAAAAAATGAAAAGGTTCTGTGAGGCAAACACGCATGAGCTGAACGTCAAAGCAGATTAGGTTACCATTGGTGCCGCGCGTGACGTTATTGAATGCGAGCCCTCTGACTGGGTGCCCAACGTGACGTCTTCAAAATCGGGCCCCGTGATTGGTGGAACTGAGGACGTCATCCACTCGCTGCCTCCTGGTTGGTTGCCAGAGAAGGTGTGTGTGTGTGTGTCTGTGTGTGTGTGTGTCTCTCTCCCACATCGATATCTCCAGCGAGCAGTCACTCTGGGTAACATCACGCTAATTCTAAACACTTGAAACTCAACCAATACACAAGTCCTGGTTGGAGTAACCAGAGCACAGGCAGCAATTGAAGATGTGTTACTCCATTACAACAGGCAAGATGTCCTCAGGCGGCGGCTTGGCGCAGGTCAGGAGATAAAATAGTTTTACACCCCCCTTGGAAGCGACCCCATGCTATGACGTCACAATTTCCAGTGGTGCACGTTAGGTAATTTTTACATTTGACAAATAATGTATGAAAATAGACATTTAACCGCGCTTTTGTCCGACAGAATAACAAATAACAGCTTCGTAACGACAATGGCTGGATATAAACGTCAGGATGTAATTATGACGAGGGGAGTTAATTAATATAAATGAAACGGGGACGGGAGGCACTTCTTCCAGCCGAATTAGTGTTCACTTTAACATCGAAATAGTCGGCATGGAAACATCATGGTGGGCTGGAAGGGCGGGACTGGGGTGAAAGCAATTCTGAACTGGATTAAGTTTCTGACGGGCCAAAATTCTTAAGAGACGGGCGAAATGGATTTCAACATCCATATCAGATGCAAGAGTCACTCGTACTTTGCAATATATACATATATATATATATATATATATATATATATATATATATATATATATATATATATATATATATGAAGGCAGCAAGTATATGTACGTCTGTATATATATGTATATATCCCTGGGGTTAGGGGTGAAAGAATACTTCCCACGTATTCCCTGCGTGTCGTAGAAAGCGACTAAAAGGGGAGGGAGCGAGGGGCTGGAAATCCTCTCCTTTCGTTTTTTTTTTTTTTTATTATTTTCCAAAAGAAGGAACAGAGTAGGGGGCCACGTGAGGATATTCCCTCAAAGGCCCAGTCCTCTGTTCTTAACGCTACCTCGCTAACGCGGGAAATGGCGAATAGTTTGAAAGAAAAAGAAAGAAGAAATGTGTATGTATATGTATGTATACGTTGAAAAGTATATAGGTGTGTATATGTGCGTGTGGGGCCATTATGTATATACATGTGTAAGTTGGTGGGTTGGGTCATTCTTCCGTTCGTTTCCTTGCGCTACCTCGGTAACGCGAGAGACGACGATAATAATAATATATGAAATCCCTTACACAAATCCCAAATATCCCTTTTTTGGGGGGCTCCAGCAACCTCGGGGCTGAACCCTAATTAGGAGCTGGGAAATGGGAGCGAGAAATTCCACAATGGGACTCTTTCCTTCTTCCTCCCTCCTGACGACGGTACAGGCTCATTCGGGCAGTCCGGTAGCGCAAATACACACACACACACACACACACACACACACACACACACACATATATATATATATATATATATATATATATATATATATATATATATATATATATATATTATTTCAGTCGCTACACGAACGTCGGGTTAAGAAAACATTTGATCATGGTCGCGTCACACACTTCCACAGTATGACAGCAGATCACACTTGGAGGAAGACGTACCGAAGTCACTTCGAGTCACAACTTACAGCCTTGTCATACTGTCACACTCATGATGGCTGGTGCTCCAAGCCGCTGAGTCATATGGTACGGCAGTGTGTGTGTGTGTGTGTGTGTGTGTGTGTGTGTGTTGCTCTACGAAAGGCCACAAATACGGGAAAACATCTTAAATTCATATTAGACCTAACGTTTGAAAGAAAAAACACAACTTATATATTCATTTCTTTTTTTTTTTAAATAAGGGAAAGTATCATCAAAGGTTTTCGAACTTATTAGACCTAACGTTTGGACGAAAAAACACAACTTATGTATTCATCTCTTTTTTAAATAAGAGAAAGTATCATCAAAGGTTTTCAGACTGAGAGGAAATTGATTGAGGTAAAGTTGGCTTCATTTCTACAATCGTCCGGGTTTCCTATACACCCCGAACCCCACCACCCCTGAAATCAGGACTCGCCGACCCCATCATTCTTAAGCCAGCTCTTCATAATCTACCTCCTGAGGTAGAATACTCTAGAAGTCCTGGTAAAAGGTAGATTATTATTATTTTTTTTTTGTATGGAGTAGTAAAAGGGTAGTTGTGGGATGTATATTTTGAGGAGGATAGGACGAGAGGAGGAGGTGAAGGTGCCGGCGCCGGGCGGGTGTTTTGGCGCCGGGCCAGGGTAGATCCCCCCCCCCCCCCACCCCAGACACCCTTAGGGTCGAGGAGGACAACTCCTCACCCCCCAAAACCTTCCCGCCCTACATCACAACCCACCTCCGTCTACCAACCCGAAAGCCATTCCACCTCAATATTGTCATGTATCGTAATGCAAACGTTTTCCCCTACTGTGTTCCCACCGGATATCATTTCGTCTCTTTTCCTTTTTGTCCATTTTTTCGACAGTGGAAGCAGCATCAACATCATCATCTCGGTTCGTGAGCCAAAGTGGGCAAGCGGTGCTATACCTGCCCACCTCACACACGGGGTCGATTTCCCCCGCCTCTCCAAGTCACAGGGGGGGGGGGGGGGTCACTCCTCCACCTCCCACTGTATTTGAGGGGGAAACTTCTATAGATTCTTACATTTTCTTTTACCATTCCTTTGTCACATCATTTCTCCACACGTGTCCATACATTTCTATCTCGTGTAAGGAAGAAGTCTGATCCCTTCTTGCCTGCTCTATGAGTCTCTTCTATCCTTCTTCGAGTCTCCTGCCTCGTCCACGGGTTAGGGGGCCAAAGTGATATAGTGATGTTAATGGATGCTTCAGCGTTCAGTGTGTGCGGGGGACGGTGAATGCACACAGCATACATCAAGTTAACAAGATGTATGACAAAAGAAAATGCTCAAGAAGATACGTTCCCACAAGTTTGAAACTCACTCCCCGTACAGTACAAACAGGTATTGACACACACACACACACACACACACTTGAAGGTACTACATCATTTGCATATCAAGATATGGAGGTGGTGGAGGTAACGTTTGTAGCTGTGGTGGTGCAGGCGGTAACGTTTGTGGCTGGTGGTGGTGGTGGAGGTAACGTTTGTGGTTGTGGTGGTGCTGGCGGTAACGTTTATAGCTTTGGCGATGGTAGAGGCAATGTCTGGCTGTGGTTGTGGTAGAGGAGGTGACGTTTGTAGCTGTGGTGGTGCTGGCGGTAACGTTTGTAGCTGTGGTTGTGGTAGAGGAAGTGATGTTTATAGCTGTGGTGGTGGTATAGGTAACGTTTGTAGCTGTGGTGGTGCTGGCGGTAACGTTTGTAGCTGTGGTGGTGCTGGCGGTATAGGTAACGTTTGTAGCTGTGGTGGTGGTGGTATAGGTAACGTTTGTAGCTGTGGTGATGCTGGCAGTAACGTCTGCAGTGGTAACATGGGTGTAGAGTGTACCAGGAGTACTAATCGCAGTGGGCAGTGTTGTTGCTGGTAGTAACAGTGGTTGTCACAAGTGGTGTCATGGAGGAAGATGGACTGGAAAAGTTGTGGTAATACCACATGGGTTGTAACAGTGGTAAGTTGTGCTAGTGGTGGTGTTTGTTGTGGAGGTGAGAACAGCGGTGGTTGTGGCTGTTAAGTTCGCCAGGTCTCTCTTAATCTCTGACCACTGTCAAACCATTCTCCGGCAACAGTGGTACTTTACCCAGTGGTAAAAGCACTATTAAGTGGCAGTTACGACAGTGGCGGGTGATACAATCTAGCCGTGGACGGCTTATGAAAGACACCACCCACTGGTAAAAAGGTAAATAGAAAACTCAAAATGTAAATGTAAGTGTAAATGTAAATCATGACTTTGGCGCTTGGGCTACACTCTACCTTTGGACCTGTGTCAAGGACTCATTAAATTAAGCTGGCGATCAC
>NC_092229.1:9282494-9297494 GCF_036320965.1 Panulirus ornatus
GGAGCGAGTAATGTTTTCCCCGAATCGTAAGTTGATAATTCATAATATTTAATGAGGGGAAAGTTACCTCGGGTGGGGTCCGTACTGCGTAGGAGTGGTGCAAGTGGCGGATATACAAAAGCAAATCTAATCCGTTCGAATCATAATGATTCAGGACGATCCGAAGCTTCGGAGTCGTCCACACGTCCTGGGAAGCCGAGGCCGATGACGCAAAGTCCTCCATGCTTCAGGCAGCGCGGGCGGGCCCCCCCAGTCATTAAGCAGATGAGGAAAATAATATAAAAAAGAAAAAGCCTTCGAGACATTCAACCCCCATTAGGAAGTAGCTGTTTTGCGACATCCATTGCCCCAGGCTGACGAACTCCCCTTTCCCTCGTGTAATGATGACTCTTCGAACGTGTGCAGCAAGTAGCGGTTTACAATCTCTCACTACCTACCCTCTCCTTCCTGCTTCATGATCTCCTCCTCCTCCTCCTCCTCCTGCAACCCGCGTTACGAAAACGTGTAATGTGTCAGCTCAACAAGAGACGATGTCGGGAATTCGCGTCTCGACGGCTTCCACTGGGGTTGAGCGAAGGCAGGTGGAGAAGAGGTAACCTTAGCTATGCTGTACTTACTAGTGGCATTATGCTGTACATGGTGGGGAGCGGCCGGACACACACACACACACACACACACACACACACACACACACACACACCTGAAAAACTGTTGCCAAGATATGCAGTTGCCGTAAGTGGGTCAGGGGTGAGGACGTGCCAAGGCTAAGGACAAAAGACCCATCCAGGTGCATCAGGAAAATGTTCCAGTGGTTGTAGGGGTTCCTCCCGTACCTACACGACCACCACTATGGGAGGGACTGTTCCAGTGGGGGTGGTAGGTCGGTCCCTGTACCCACACCGCCACAAGTGACCTGCTATTGATCTGTACGATATATCCTTAAGGTGTTTTACTCAGTGGATGTCTCGTCTAATCACGATGCAACACACAGTGGCTTTAATTATCCCCATAAATATGCATTACCTCCACACCCACCCCCACAGGATCGTATTCTTCTAGGATGCGTAGGAAGCCCTAAGTTCCAGTGGAGCAAGTCCTCGTACACCTGCACAACATGAGGGTCGTCGCTGTCCAACCTCCCCGCTACCTCACCGCGACACTTGCCCATCTCCACACATTAGCCTTATTAGGTCGCGACCACATCGTCCAGTGGGGCGTGCTCCTAGGCCACCCTCCCATCCAGGATTCCATGACCCGACATGGGACACCAAATCCCCCCCAGCACCTTATGCTCATATCATTCTGACGTCAGCGAGGGTCATATAACACGTTCATGGCTAACCAGTAGAGAGATTCGGGCGATTCCTCTTCCTCAAGTAGTTATGATGCTCCTGGTGTAGTTATGATGCTCCTGGTGTAGTCATGATGCTCCTGGTGTAATTATGATGCTCCTGTTGGTGGTGTAGTTATGATGCTCCTGTAATAATGATGCTCCTGGGGTAGTTATGATGTTCCTGGTGGTGGGGTAGTTATGATGCTCCTGCTGGTGGTGTAGTTATGATGCTCCTGTTGGTGCTGTAATAATGATGCTCCTGGGGTAGTTATGATGCTCCTGCTGGTGGTGTAGTTATATATGATGCCATGGTGGCGTCAGTGCTGGAGGTACTACTGTCCACACAACCTCAGCTGTACTTACCGTTTGCTGCTTCTGCCTGGCCTAAAATACGTTCATCTTTGAGCTGGTGTAATATTACCAGGTTTTCTCCCACTACAGAGCTACTACTACTACTACTACTACTAAGGTTTTCATAAATGGACTACTGCTGCGTGTACTCCTGCAGTCTTTAGCTGTCCCTCTCTTGTCCTGGTAACGTAAGGTCTCCCTCATGAAGCAGATACCCTTAGACAGACCCTTCTTACAACTTAGGCACTGAAATTTCCTTTAGTGCGTCACTTTACTAAAGGAAATCCCTTTTATGTCCTAAATATTTCCAGTTTTCCTAGCTGAAGAGAAAATTGCTGAAAATTACAACTACGACGAAAAAAAAAGAAAGAAAATGTGCTGATGTACAATCATATAAGGCAAATCATCTAGCGACCAAATGTAAATACTTTTTCTTTTTCCCAGTGTTTAAAACCTAATGCTCTTCAGTTCTCTGGGTTAATGGTGGGAGCGCAGGGAGGTTCAAATTTCGTACATCCCGCGGTTTACTGGGCATATTTTCTCCTCATCTTTAACGACATGGACTAATTACGTGTATGTGCCAACATTATTTTTTTTCTCTCCGCTTGTGAGACAAGAGCTCTCTCTCTCTCTCTCTCTCTCTCTCTCTCTCTCTCTCTCTCTCTCTCTCTCTCTCTCTCTCGTTGTACTGACAAGCCAAAGGAAATCATCATCATCACAGGACTCGAAGTAAGATCGGTGAGAGGACTTTAGAGAGAGACCAAACGTCATAACACTGTTTCGTAAAGGGCACGAAAGGGGGAGGCAAAAAAAATAAATCTATGTTATCCACAACCATTGTGGGCTTATTCGAGGCACACCAAAGGTAGGTATGGTCTTCAAGGTCTTTTTTTAAGCCTATGGTACGTTGGGAGGGGAAGAGGGTGGGTAGGGGGGGCCATGAACAGTATCATATTTCATTACGAAAATGTAACGTAAACATTTTACGTAAACGGCAAAGAATTTACACTTCACGTCCGGCACGACAGGGAACTTCAAACTAAGGGGCAATAACAACAGCTGACGTCTGGTAGGGTCCATTCATGCAAGTGAGGCTCTTAGGTGACCCCTGGGTTAAACACGACTGACATGGTAAAAAAAAAAGCCTTTCAGTGCTGACCTCCAGCTAAGGCTTCAAATTTGCTCACCTTGGAAGAGGTGGAGACTGAGGGGGTGACCTGATCACAACCTTTGAATTTTTGAAAACAGGTTCTTGACACTGATTGTTATGTGTACTGATGCTATTGTAAACAGTGGTCGTGGAAAACAACACCGTGCCTAAAGCTGGCCTGTATGCGTCAGGACTGTACCTATAGCTGGCCTGTATGCGTCAGGACTGTACCTATAGCTGGCCTGTATGCATCAGGACTGTGCCTATAGCTGGCCTGTATACGTCAGGACTGTGCCTATGGCTGGCCTGTATGCGACAGATCTGTACCCAAGGGTGACCTGTATGCGACAGATCTGTACCCAAGGGTGACCTGTATGCGACACATCTGTACCCAAGGGTGACCTGTATACGACAGATCCGTACCCAAGGGTGACCTGTATGCGATAGATCGGTACCCAAGGGTGACCCGTATGCGACAGATCTGTACCCAAGGGTGACCTGTATACGACAGATCTGTACCCAAGGGTGACCTGTATGCGACAGATCTGTACCCAAGGGTGACCTGTATGCGACAGATCTGTACCCAAGGGTGACCTGTATGCGACAGATCTGTACCCAAGGCAGGCCTGTTAGCGACAGAACACTGACGGACATCGTGCGTGGGGCTGGGGCTGTGGACAGCCGGGGGTTATGATAGGCCAGCTCCTGTAAAGGATGAATGTGCGTCTCGGATGACAATCTATGAGGTACGAGCGGGACACCGTGGGATACTGTGGCTCTCAACGGTGAAGACGGCTGCGACACCGTGCTTACTAACCGTGGCTATATAAACTGGCAAGGACGACGCCCGTGGCTACCAGAGATGGCCGTGAAGAACACCTGTAGCTGTCGTCGTAAGGGAGGGAGAGAGGAGGAAAGGAGGAAGGAGGAGGAGGAGGTAACTGTCGATGGTGGATAGAAACGACAACAGACGGCCTTCAGGTTGTGTGACCCTTGGGGGGTATGATGACGTGAACGCTGCCGTGGTATCACGCCCAAGAACGCTTGGGCCCTCAGAGATCGCACCGTCTTTGTTCTCAAGGGTCGTATCGTCGTTCCTCAAGAGGCTAAGGATGTGTCTGTGGACGTGAGGGTACGGGAGGAGGAGGTAGGAATACGGCGGGCGGCTGGAAAAGACTTGTGGCTGTGGTTCTCAGGGACCAGAGAACCACAGTCACTGAGAGATGACTGTAGTCTGACGAGGAGAAACAGTGGCTCTCTAACTAGGACTGATGTCCTTGTGGAAGGGGATGAGTGAGGATGCAGAAGGACCCCTGTGGCTAAAGATGAAAGGCTGTGCCTGTGCCTCACAGCTGTGGCCGTGGCTGTGCCTGACAGCTGTGGCTGTGAGGCACGACCGAGTCTGAAGCTGTACAAGGGGGTGGAGGGGGGAGTCAGACCATGAGGGACCAACTGCGACAACAGCTTTTGAGCAATGACGGTGGCTTGTGGACGCTGGGAACTGTGGCTGTGAGGGATAATTTATGGAGGCGCATGAAACGAAGAACAGTTGGTTGTAGGTGTGAGGGACGACTGTAGCTGTGAGGGATGTGTGTGTGTGTGTGTGTGTGTGTGTGTGTGTGTGGGCGGTGAGACGTCTGCCGGCAAGGATAGGGAGGAGGGACATACTCGGTCGCTAGCAGGACTCTCTGTGCGCGGCGCCGACCACGTGCGTCAACACGAAATCAATACCCGAGCCTCTCCAACACTACCAGGGGCAGGTGGAACATGGGCAACAGCTGGCACAGGGATCGGTAGGAGGGGTTCACTGATGCCAGCTGTGACAAGGTTGAGGCCTAGGGGTGTCACAGCATCTCCAGCTGTGACAGGTATGGGGTTGTGACAACATCCACCAGCTGTGACAACTGGTGGACAGGTGGAACATGGAGACCAGCTGAGTAAGGGTAAATAGTGACTGAGGAACAGAGGCAACTAGAATGGAACAGGAGCAACAGATGGGGCAGGAACAAATGGGAAAAAAGGACCTGGGACAAGAACGGAAAAGGATAGACAGGGAAAGTGCAAGAACATCACATGGAACAGGAACGACTGAGGGATGGAGGAGGTTCCTAAGCTGGATATGACACAGCCGATGGCTGGAAGAGTTGAGCCAACGCCAGCTTGGACAGGCATCCGCGGGATGGATGGATGGATGGATGGATGGATGGATGGATGAAGAGCTTGTCCATAAGCTGGCACGAGCACAGATTATAAGGTCAGATGAGTGTCTCTCGACAGAATATATATATATATATATATATATATATATATATATATATATAGTAGACGAGTGACAATAAGGAAGAAAAGGGGAGGAGGAGGAGGAGGAGGAAGTATAAGGCCAATAAAGGAGAAACGTAGGCGACTGAAAGGAGTATAAAGACACACACAGTGGAAAGGGAAGTAAGGTGGCTATTCACAGTAAACTGAACAAGTCAGTGGCCCTTGATGACAGACCAACCAGGAAGGGTTGTATGGGGGAGTGTTTACGTCCTGTGGTAAAAAAAAAAAAAAAAAAAAAAGACTAACTGCCTCCTTCAACAAGATTGACTTGCACCTCTCCACCTCCTGTAGAAGAACTAGAGAAGATGGCACTTGAGGGACATGATGATGATGATGATGATGATGATGATGATGATGGGGTTTTTAGTAATGGAGACTACTGGAAAATAATAACGGGAGATTCTCGAAGGATGTGGTGGTGGTGGTGTGGGAATCACAACAGTGTGGAGGGGACTTGTGGGGGGCGGAGGCACGGGATTGTCTCTCGCGGGAGGGACTAGGAAAGATCCTAGTGTACTTCAAGTGCTGAGGGGGTAAGGAAAGCCTGGGCGGAGTTCGGGGGAACAGAGGGACTCCTGGGACGGAGGCGTTGGGGAGGAATTCAAGGCAAACGGATGGCATCGGTGAACGGGGGTGGTGGGTGGTGTGGGAGGTTCCAAGGTGGGGGGAGAGGGTGGAGTGGTGGGAGGGAAGGGAGGGGAGAGGTAGGGCACAAGGAGCTGAGAGAGAGAGAGAGAGAGAGAGAGAGAGAGAGAGAGAGAGAGAGAGAGAGAGAGAGAGAGAGAGAGAGAGAGGGTGATGGCAGAGAGGTGATGGCCAGGGATGAAGAAGCTGCTTAAATGTGAAGGATGCATCTGGCCGCGGAGGTCGCTGGGTCGGAGCTGATAAAGTCTTTGTCTGCCCTGGTATTTACCACCACCCACCACCTCCTCCCCTCCCCTCCTCCCACTTCACCGCTTGTACCATTCTCCCATTCACTCCTACTTCCTCCCCAACCAACCCTTGTGCCGTTAGAACTCCCCTCAGCTCCTCCCCCAGCTCCTTTTGAGGACATACGATGAGCTGAGGAAGTTCTAGGCAGACGAGTAGTATCTGAGGAAGTAAATGAGTCACAAAGTATTAGGAAAAGTGGGAGGAGAACAGGTACACGTAGTGATCGGGGTGGGGAGGTAATACCAGGGCAAACAAAGACTTAAAACACAACTCCACGACCCGGCCAGCAGCAGCCAGATGCATCCTTCACGTCTTCATCCTACACTCCACACACACACACACACACACACACACCTCCCACCCGCCCACCGTGCGCATGACGAAGTTCATAGAAAGGACGCTACATTTCGTGGCCCCCGTCCGTGTTCGCTAGGGTGGAGAACTGCGAGAAGGGAGGGGGTTGGTGGGGGGAATATACACACACACGGCCAGTTATCTTATCTCGCATTAAACCTGGACTTAACCAACACCCTTCCCCCCTATCCCTCACTCCTCTCTCTCTCAAAAAAATCTCCAGATTTACCACCATAATTACCAGCATTTACACCTAAGCCTTACAATCCCGACGGAGCATGGCTGACGACACCTCGCCTCGCCCTATGGAGAGGGACTAGTTAGCTTTGAACTCGTCCCTAGCACGGGGTAATACCACTCCACTGAAAGTCGGGCTTGCCATAATAATAATAATAATAATAATAAGTAATAATAACAATAATAACTATAATAATAATAATAATAATAATAATAATAATAATAATAATAATAATAATAATATCAACAACAGTAATAATAACAATAATAAAGAAATAGGCACCAAGATCTGTAAAGCATATTAAATATTAACAACGGACAGAATACCTCTTTCAGTACGAGAGCTAATGAATAGAGTCAGATCAACAAATTGTTTAAAAACACTGATAGCATCTTTAGAAAATCTAATTCACGTTATAATGCCATGGGTTCCTGAAGGAAGGGGGAGTTTCGGAGGGAAAGGGACAATTGGGCTAGGCTTTACCCCTGCCACACCACCCATCGCCTCTCATACTCTGGCCAGAGCTAGGCTTTCTCACACCACACACCACCGTCTCTCCCATAGTAATGACTAGTCTTGACTATAGGTTTTTTGTCGTCACCATATCATCGTCTCACATAGCACTGCAAGACACAAGCCAGCAAATAGCATCATCTATCGCATAAAAACCGAAGCACTTCAAACAATTCGCTACACGAAGGACAACTGCTAAATTGACCGGAGGTTTTACTAATGTATAACACCAATTCTCTAAACGATGAGATCCGAGTAATAGACTTTGAATTACCGGCCCCATCAAGCCTTATAGTTCCTTAATGAAATGTTGAAAAAAAATAATAATAAACGAATCTGGGACGAAATCATGAGATTATCTTGAAGAAAACATAGTAACAATCAATGATCAACGTCAGTTTCGAATTACAAGATCAACTTTGGAGAAATTGTTAGAATTGTAGAGTAATATAAAATAAAAACCTTGGATTCCAAAATACGGACAGATGGTTTATTCTAAGACTTCCTCAAAAAAATACTAAGAAAGAAAAATACATACATAAATTACGACATAAACAGTTGCTACGTAAAATCACTCAAAATCGAATCTGCGCTTGATTAACGAAATGGCTAACTGGATTACATAAGAAAACACACACACACACACACACACACACAATCCGAGGACCCACTGCTTTTCATCCTCCACGTCTAAGATCAGAAGACGGAAGGACTTGCCAATAGAGGAATTTCCTAATTTGCCGATGATATGAAATTAGGAAATTCACTCAAGGCAGAGGAAGGACTGCTTACAGATTCAAAATGATTCGGCCATAATGATAAAAGAGTGGGTCGGAGACATGACGAAAGGACTACAGCGTACGAAGATAAACGGAAAGTCAAATATTTTGCAGAGGAAAAGGATAGAAAAATATTCTCGTTTAAGATGACGAAAAAAGATCTTTGTGTGATAATCTGTAACGACCTAAAACTCAAAAATACAATGTCCAGTTGCCCGTCATAGTCCTAACAGAATGTAAGGTCTCATAGCTAGAAAGAAAAAAAAAAATAAAAGTAAGGTTCATAGCTAGGAAACAAAAATATTATAAAACAAAGGATAAAACATTAAACTCCTTATAAACCCCTTGATCAGACCTCGTCTGCAATATCGCACGTTGTTCAGATCAAGTTCCCAAACGATCGTGGAAAAAAAAAAAAAAAACACGAACAAATTCAGAGAAGAGCAAGAAAACTTAAGTCTGTCGCTCAGAAATAAACATTATGAAAAAAAAAAATATAAACCTGAGGGATCTAAAATCACTCATTTTTAAACAAGCCCATCATAATTCGAGGAGATCTAAAAGAAGTCTTCAAAAATACTCGATAATTTATACCGTGAGAATGTCTAAACATCAGACACGGAGTCTACCACAAAAAAACAAACACACAAACAAACAAACACAAGGGCCCGAAACTAAGAGAAACGCGTAAAATCAAATAGGACAAATATTTCTTCATCTGTAGAACAATGGCATATATAGATGATAACAATGAGGAGAAAACAATGCCTTCAAGTCAAGGCGAGAAGAAGAATTCAGTGATAGCTCTTATCTATAAGTACGTCTTGTTCAAGAAGAAGGAAAAGAAAAAATCAAATTCTTTCTTTTTTTTCTAATAATTCAATCCATTTTTACCTTTAAAGATTTCAGAATCCTTCCCTGTCGAACCCCACTTCACACACACACACAGTAAGAAATTTCCCCCTTCATTCACACTTTTCCAGTGAAATTTCTATAGTGGTATACCTTCTTTCCATACCATAAAAATGTCTATAGCAGTATACTTTCTTTCCATACCTGTAAGAATGTTCATTCTCATCTTTAATATTTCTTTTTTTTTTTCTTTCCCTTCCGTCTGTTGTGCCGGAGGGAGAGGTGGATAAGGTCACACGAACCTTCCTTTACTATCCTGTCTCTACCACAAGTCAGGTTAAGATCCCAGGATTCGAACGGTGTTCCCCTTGCATATACCATCAGGTCTCCTGCGACCCTGTTCCCCTGCCCACTGACTCCCACGTAACACATGTCTCCCCCCTGACACAGCCTCCCACCATACGGGGGAGATGATGATATAAGGTCCTAGGGAACTGAACGATTACCCAGATTGTTGTGGTCGAGGGAAAAGATAAAGATAACAACCTCTTGTAGGTCGGTTAATTCAATGTTACCAGAGAGTTCTCTGGCAGGAAAACTCGACCTGTATCATTTGGCAATGCGTCATTACGGGGTGAAATCTGGACACAGGAGAGTGTCGACATGATGTGTGCACATGTGGCCATGATGCAAACGAGGTGCCTGGTGAGGCGTTCAGTGTTGTCTATGGCAAGTGAACTCGTCTACCTGTCGTTGTGGGTTATTAAAGAGCACCCTGTGTTGCCGGAGCATTGTGACCCCGGCTAACGCAAACATCTGGTAGTCTGTGAACTACACTTCATGCAGATCTTCCTATGGCCAAAGGGCATCACTGCACCTACGAGATGTCTTCTTTGTCGACTTCCTGTGGCCCAATGACATCATTGCACCAACGAGATGTCTTCTTTGTCGGCAACGTAAACATAACAGGCAAGACCCCAGGACAAATAACCACGGTTTATTATGAACCAGTGCTAGAAGGAGGAGGAGGAGGAGGAGGAGGAAGAACCACCCCATACCGCATACCGTCGTCCCCACCCTCCTCCCCAGCAAAACTCACGAAGGATTTCCAGACACTATAGCCCTCTCGACGGCCGCAAGAACTGTGTAAACAAAGAGTGGGCATTCAAGACCTTCGATGTCGTCCTCAATAACAGAGAGAGACACACACACACAAGAGTGGGAGATATGCAACTCCGTCATAGACACGGCTGAATGCAGCATGGCCTCTACGCAAACCTTGTACAAACTTTCTTTTGATACCAAACTGTACCCCGCACCACCTGACGGTCTGAGTGTAGACCCAGTTCATAGCTTCCCCTCCAAAAGGTGACTTGTCGTCCCTAATCATTGTTTCAGGAGACATAGCCCCAGTGTTTAGTCTCCCTCTTCTGCGCGGCACTCCCGACAGTGCTACTCTGAACTTTGATCGCCGACCGTAAAGGTCAGCCACTGACACTGTCCACCAGCGAACGAGCGGAGTTACTGAACCCCGCGAACACGAATGATAACGATCCTGATGATGGTGGGGGAGAGGAAGGAAGGTCAGCGGGCCAGGCCGATATTATGCTCAGGAGACGTATACCGCTGTGCTCAGGGCATGACACTGACCACAGGGGGGGTTGAAGTGACTTCAATCACTCTTGAACCTAACGGGAATATCACAGAAACTGTCTGGGATTCGAAGCGGATCCGAACTGTACTAGTTCGTATACTGTACGGAATAGTGCTAGTTCAGATCTTGCTCAGGACCACAGTTTTGTTTCCATATGAAATCTAAATCAATAACAACTTCAGACTTGCTCTATTACAAGTACCCTTGCTGATATTTTGGCACTGTAATTCACAACTTACGGTTTTTTTTAACCTTTCCATGATCTATTTTGATTTGCCTTTGCATAAACAGATTAATTATGTAGAAGAAGAAAACTGCTATGCCTTTATGGGTAATGCTGAAGTTGTGTATATATATATATATATATATATATATATATATATATATATATATATATATATATATATATATATATATATATATATATATATTTATTATATATTAATAAAATATATATATATATATATATATATATATATATATATATATATATATATATATATATATATATATGGCCGCCTCTGTAATTCACCTCAATCAGAGAAGGTCCCAGGGTCATAATCAAACAGTCCAGTACCAGTCTCCAAGTCTACTTGAACTCTAATATGTCTTGTAAATAAAAACAATCATGCATTAGCTCTCTGATAACTACTTCAGGTTCTGAAATCTTCCCTTGGCAACAACAACGCGGGAAAATCCCCTCGCTGGTTCTGGTCCTGATGAAGGACGATCAGGAAGGACTCAAAATATGAAGTTAACTTGTCAGCTGATTCACGAACGTTACAACACCTTTTCCTTTACAACCTAAATCCAGATTATATCATTGGGTATTTTTAAGTCCTTAATCTGTCGCCAGAGCCGCCATAATCACTACCCACAAGAATGTATCAAGTTTATCCTGTTTACTGGAGGAAAATACTACTAAAATTACGTAGAAATCCCGCCACAGATCAGGTAGGAAATTCCAGCTTAAGATAATTCAGGAAAGTCACACACAAAATAAGGGATGCGGGGATGGAACTCCCGCACAAAATAAGACAAATATTTCAAGCGGGGGAAAAATAGAAAAAAAAATTGTGGAAATTCCTACAGAAAGAAAAAACTCAATTCAGGTCGCTGGCCCTTTGACTCGGGCCTTAGGCTCAGGTTCAAAAGCCAAGCCATTACTTCTTGAAGGTCGTGCTCAGGAGAGTCAAGGACTCCTCCTCCCCCTTTTTTTTAAATGAAAAAGGCGAACGCAGGACTAGTGTGGCAGCAGCCCAACAGATGGCTCTCCGCTAGGTCAGTACGTCTCTGGGTGTTATGTCATCACACTCATAGTTTCCCCGCTGTATCAAAAAGTCAGCTTGACACCCTTCTCTCTCTCTCTCTCCCAACGCCTTCAGCACCAACCCCCTCTTCCCTCCCCCGCCCTTAAGAGTGTCCCCTCCCACTATGGAAGTCTCCAGTAACCCCTAGCGACAGAGACCGTTAGACAATCGAGCGTTACAAACGACACGCTCGGATGTCCTGAGTCTTGAGGGGAGGGAAGGAGGTTAGGGTAGGTGGGGGTGGTGGAAACACCAGGCCGTCACCAAAGGGAAGGGAAAATGACTTTCTCCTCATTCAAACGTCTGAGAACAAGAACCGATGGCTAACACCTTATTGTCAATTCACAAAGTAAGGAGCAGTGAAGGTTGGGAGACGATGACAGGAGCGTCGTGGATCCGACCAACCAGTTTATCAACGACTTTTTAGATAGGAGTTTGGGGTTACCCACCCACCTCCTCAAGCCTCAGAATACACTGCTTATCACCGCCCAGCACAAGCACTAATTCAGTGATTAAATTCAGTGGCGGAGAGAGAGAGAGAAAAAAAAAATTAGACTAAACATGTGGATAACATTTATCATTCTTTATCTCTGATAAACGATAACGGAGTGTGACCCTTATAATATTCTTTATCCGTTTGAGGATACGAGACACGATATGGACGGGTGTCTCTTACACCATTATTTAAAGATGGGATTACGACTAATCTACATGATGAAATCGTCGGGGGGGAAATCAACATGGCTCACCCAACACCTATCACTCATCTCTTGAGAGTGACTTTATCTTGACCATTACTTTTCTCCATTATCATGAATAGAAAGTTCTTAGCACTTATTCACTGTGCATTATCATAAATAGAAAGTTCTTAGCACTTATTCACTGTACATATAGTTTTGGAGGAGTCTGTGCACCAACCAGTAAGACACCTCGTATCTTTTAAGCAAACTTAACCACCAACAATGAGGGGGGTGACAGTACATCTCTTCAATGATGTATAATCCTCGTTCATATCGCCTACCATACATACGTCGTGACGCAATCTACAACGCTAAGTCTTAGCCCCCTCCTCCCGCCCTTACGCAACGGGAAACATACAAACTGGATCCATCATGAGGAAATAACTGAGAGTCGACATTCTCCACCATATGACGTTAAATGAACTTTATATATAAAAAAAAAAACACCCCAGTTAAGACCAGATCAAATTGCCTAGGGCAATCTCAGGAGGGGGGCAGCTGTCTACCCTATGTCTTAAGCTTTAAGCGCCAGATGCGAGGGTCTGCTAAGCATGGCATTAACACTGAGGGTGGGAGATATGCGGAAGGCCCAGCGGCAGAGCAAAATGGGCTCCAGTCCTGCCATTGAGACGACACGACAGTCCTCCACCCCCTCACACACACATACACACTTAGGCTGCCACTTCAGGTACAGATGGTAGGGGGAGAATGTCGGGGAAGGATGGAAGGGGAGAGGAAAGGAAGGAAATGGGATGGTGGAAAGGGATGTATGGATGAGGAGAAAAAGCCTTGGTGGTGTTGATTGACCTTGTGTGCCCCCCCCCCCCCCCACACACACCAATACTCCTCACTATTACTAACATATATACACTTCTGTGATGCCGTGGAATATGTTCTCCTTGAGATGGGACCTCTTCACGTCGAGAGAGAGAGAGAGAGAGAGAGAGAGAGAGAGAGAGAGAGAGAGAGAGAGAGAGAGAGAGAGAGAGAGAGAGATCCATGACGCCAAAAGTCAAACAACATGCTTTTCATAAACGCACTTTACGTACAGCAGTAAATAAAGGCTTCACACTATAGACGTTATCTAGATTTCTATATAATTCACCTGAGGGTGTGGCCAGGTTTCTATAGATAAGTCATAACTAGGCTTCTATATACTTCCGTTAGCGTGGCCCGCCTTCCCTAAGCGATCTGTTATTAACAATCCAGACGTGTGAAAAATTCTTCATATGACAGATCTCACACCAGCTCTTCAAGGGAGGTTAACGCTTCAACATAGAAAAAAAAATAATTCAAATTACCCGCCAGAACAGTATTACTATTCTCCTACGAGAGGCGGACGGACGGACGGACAAACATCTATGAGGTAAAAGAAAAAAAAAAATGTAAACTGAAAGAGCGCACAGTACACAGAAGTGGGGGTAATGGGGGGTTCCTGCACAACCATGCCTGCCACCCTCCCTCCCTCCTTCCTTCCCCACACCCACCGGCAATAATTCGGGCAACAATTCCGCCCATTCACGAACGCTCTCGCGCGTGACGTCACGGCATTTTCCCCGGCTTGTTGTTCTGGGCATCGGGTTGCGGGGTCCTTGAAGTAGATGCCTTGGGGGGAGGAGGAGGAGCATCGGACTCGCTCCTCCTCCACCGCCATCAAGAGCTTGGATTCAAGGCTTGTCTAATCTCCTCTCCCACCCACCCACCAAACCATCCCCACGCCCTCCAATTAATGGACACACTTATGAAATAAGAATACAAAGTAATGTGGTCGGGCAACACTGGCTCCCGTTGTGAGCCCTCCCTGTTTGTTGACGTTCTTGGTAAATACGTCACGTCTGTCGACACGCCATAGAAGCAGAGGATATTAATTGATTTCATTTTTTATTTTCTTTTTAAACTCTCCCGGGGTCATTAAAATGTGAAAAGCTGGCTGACAATTTACCGGCGCACAATTAATTAAGAACAGACAACAAACTGCACTAGAGAAAGGATAAAAAAAAGAGAAAATTTCGTTACAAAAAATGAGAGGAAATTTTACGGCAAGATTATTTTTTTTTTTTTAAAGGAACGACATGGATTAAATGTTTAGTGGTTATGAGAACGTCAAGCGTGTCTGCAAGCGGAGTGAGAGCCATACAGACAGGGGGAAAGTGTGGTGCATCAGCGCCATTGATCGACGGCTTCACACACACACACGCACACACACACGGGAGGAGGGAGAGGAGGAAGATGAGGAGGAAGATATGGCTTTCCCTTGTAATACCCAGCTGGTGGAGAGGTCCTTATCCCTTGGGCGAGGCATCCCGAGGGCGGACGACCGACCCCCTCCCCCCCTTCCAGCTGGGACGGGAGGAGGTGCCCGTCTCGACTCACGTGTATGACGACGGTTTGAACTGGGTGGCGCGACCGGCAACCGTCTCGCGACGGGTGGACGGGCGGTTCAGCAGACGACGCTGGTGGGTTACGTGGGC
>NC_092229.1:9302494-9307494 GCF_036320965.1 Panulirus ornatus
GATGACCGCGATGCCGTGGCCTGACCCAAAGCTGTGATGAGAAAGCACGTAAACAGCCAGGCATGAGCATCGCCAAAAAAAAACCAAAGAAAAAAGAAAAAAAAAAATGCGTCATGAATTTACAACGGGGCTGCATCAACAAGGCGGGTGACGCAAACACGAACAAGGACGCAGTGCGTCCGTTTCTCCCACAACCCCCCACTTTCCCTACGACGCCGTCTTTATCTCAGGTCGCACCTTGGCTTCAAGGTAAATAGATGGATGACGTTACGTTTATCGTATCCAGTAATTCCGATCGATGGGAAGGGATTCGACGCCTGGTGCTCAGAGCTAGGACGCATGGGTCAGCCATGAGGGGTGCGGGTGCGTGGCGCTCGTATGATGACAGGAGACTCATTCACCTCATCAATTCAGCAGATGTCGACAATTTTCCACCGTTCTGGATGACCTTCTGTAATAACCACTGATCCTTGATAAAGAGACAATAAATAAATGATGTTTTTTTTTTATCTATTTTTGTTTTACCACACTCGCAGTTCCCAGGTACAGCGAGATAGCGGCAGGGAATAGACGAAAAAGAAAAAAAAAAAAAATACAGGTCTCATTTGCTTACATCCATTCTACCTTTCACGTACAACGCACCGAAACCAGACACTGTCGTGCAGAGTGAATCCCCACGGCCCAATCACGTGGTATCCCCCCCCCCCCGACCGCTTCATACGCCCTGTGCTCCGGGCTAATGGCGGCACGTTACATCCCCCGCTCCAATTCCCTCTATCCCACGCACGCATCTCACCCCACTGCATGTTCAGGCGCGAGTACTTCAAAGCTTCTCTCACACTATCTCTTCATCTTCTCCATCTTCCTCTTCCCCAGTTCCTCTTACCTTTTCCGCAAACCAGGATGAAACTATATATATATATATATATATATATATATATATATATATATATATATATATATATATATATATATATATATATATATCCAGCATCCGCAGTGACTTGCAAAGTATTACACAGTCCCGAGAGAGAGAGAGAGAGAGAGAGAGAGAGAGAGAGAGAGAGAGAGAGAGAGAGAATTATACATCGTCCCTCTTACCCCTAGGAACAGCTAGGCCTGTGCACACGGGGGAGGAGGGCCTTAGCTAAAAGACCAAACCCCCCCCTCCTTCTTCCCATCATCACCCAGTCGCCAGAGGCGTTACTCACAGACCGGCTTGGTAGGGTCCTCACGTAACTTCCACACGTCACTTAAAATAATTTTCAAGGCGAGGCGAGTGATGATCGGCCTCGAGACAACAAGCCTCACATATATATATATATATATATATATATATATATATATATATATATATATATATATATATATATACATATATATAAAAATAGGGGGGGGTGTATGTCAGCCCGGTAGCACACGTTCCTGAAATCGGTTTTTAGCCCTCACGTAAAAATATACCCGTGCGAAAAACGGTGATTAATAAAAATTTCTGAAGCCATGATCGTACAGGATTTCCCCGTCTCTCTTTTTTTTTTTTTTTTGCGTGTATCTCTCTTCCACGCTCTCTGGCGTATATAGGTGACAGGTGAGGGCCACCGCTATTAAATCCAGCACGTTAAGGTCAGCTGATTACGCAACGACGCGCACGTGTTCACCCCTCCCTCCCTTCCTACCAGTACCCCACACTTACCCTCCCTCCCACACTCCTCCCTTGCCTAGACCGAGAGATACAAGGCAGGTGGAGCCTACGAGGTGCCCCCTGGCGGAGGCGTGGTCTCATCACATGGCCCGCCACTGGTGAGGTAAGAGGACCCGGGCACAGACGTGCTGGGGGCACAGACGCAGGGGTGGTAAGGTGAAGGGGAGCAGTGAAGGAGGAGGAAGAGAAGTGGAGTAGCTACGAATAAGGGTGGACACAAAGATGCTTGCCAAATGGAAGAGGGAGAATAAAAAAGGTAGTGAAGAAGAGGGGGGGATGAAAAGGATGGATAAGGGGACGGCAGGGAGTTTAAGGCTTAGCAAGGGAGAGGAAGGTAGGGCAAAACGGAGAGAAAGAAAATGAAAAAAAAAAAGAAGTTAGAATATTTATATATCGACTGACTCGCTAAACCTCGATAGATATTTCTACAGATAACCAGATGACGAGAATCTTACCAACTCTACGATAGACAGACGACAGAAGAAAGAAAAAGGTCTTGCAGCGCGTGAGATGTGTTCATGACACTGGTGAATGATGGAGGGCAAGGATCACCTCTGGGCACAACGTCAGAGCTTGCGTAAACATTTCAAATTCAATAAGTATTCGTCATCACACACACACAAAAAGGTAACAAAGTCGAATAACACCTTCAGGGCACGCGAGAAGGAGCATATTCAACCCTCACAATGCCACTACGTCAGTGTGAGATAGGTATAAAGACACTGGACTTAGTAGTATACAGGTACCACGCGAGTGTATGGTGTCCATTCCAGTCGCTTCTCAGTTCACTTCTGCAGACGTGATGGAACCACAGTTTTTACAGAGGGCTGTCTGCCCAGACACCACCCTGAAAGCAAGCTGGCACATACAACTCATCCTGTATCCTTATTTCTCTACACCATACGCCCTTAAGGAATAATGAATCAATTCAAAGCAGCAAGAAATCGAGGGAAATAACGTGGGCGCGACGAAACACCACAGCTGACTATGGCTGCTACGTCTAAAGAGAGCAAATCATGGAAGAGGTTGCTGAAAAAAAAACAGATATCATAAAGGGGAGAGTCAATTAAGCAACCTGTTAATCAATCAAGCAGCCAGATAATGCTTAATCTCACACAAAAATATTATGAAGCGCTGAGACATTATCCAACACACCAATCAATCAAGCAGTTCAGATATCGTTTCATTATACGCGGAAAAGTACGTCCAGGACAGTCATTAACACACCAGCCACTTAAGTATAAAAAAAGTATAAGAAAGAAAAAATATCCTTAATCATTTATAGCGATCAGTCAGATATTGCCCAATTACACACAGAAAAAAAAGAAGAAGTACGAACGCAAGTGATAAAGTGAGCTCAGAGAGACTTACATTTACTTACAAACGATCACTTACAAATATGTAAAGTAATTATAAAGGAGGGGAAGATACGATACGATACAGCAGTGTTGCTACATGTGACACAACACCTTTCAGTGACCTAGGACGGCCCTTGTGAGCGTCCTGCGTTTACAATCAACACCTTCAGGCGACAACCACCACTGAAGTTCCACCTGAAGTCCGTAGGAATGAACCTTCAGGAGAAACCGAGGAAAACCTCGAGTGAGAACCATAAGAGAAAATATCCCGCGTCGTCTCTACTCTCTGGAACAATTCTTCTCCCAGGATCCCAATAGCTGTAGTGACCAACGGTTCTTTTATACTAGGGAAAGAATTCACCGTCCTGAAAAACACACATAGGTTTTCAGTGAGTGGATGACACCCCCTCGCTTACGAGTAAGATCGTCTTCACTAGCTTGACCTGACCACTAGTCGCACCCGAGGAAGCCTTTACTAGTCTTGACCTGACCATTAGATGCACTCTAACAATGTCCCTATCCAGCTGGCACCAAAAAGGTGGAAAATACTGAGTTTTTTGAGCCACATACGTATGTGTGTGTGTGTGTGTGTGTAGGGGAAATTTGGAATGGTGGCGCAAGCCTGGGTCATTCCTTCCAGCAGGCTGGTTACCAAACGTAACTATCACTAAAGCCTCGTCAAATTGTCAGCTGAATTATCTGTAAATTAATATATTTCGTCTGGCTGCTATCAATGATCTCAAAAAGCAAGACTGGTCCAGCCATCGTAGCTTTCCCGGAAGTGAAGACCCAGGGCTGAAAAGCCCGAGCCTTGCACTATCACGAGCGATCTTACGGGCTTCTCACCCACCGCCTTATCTTGCGACAAGGGGAGCTTTGGGATCTTGACGGATGACGACAGATGTGTACGAATCCTCTTGCCGCTGATCTGGTAACGCTGATAACGCCAAAAATGAGTGACGGGGTTGAATACCAAGGCTTGGGGGGTGTGGAGGGGGGAGGGGGGTGTTCCGTCCGCCTCCCCTTTTGCCCGTGCAAGGTCAAAGTTGAGTTAATAATGTCTCATTAGCCTCGTTGTACATGGTCGTCACGTGTGGGCCACATCCAAGTTCATTCTGACGTCCTCACCATCGCCACCATCATCACGTAGCACCATCATAAACCTATCCCACCCACCACCCAAACCTCCTGGCTACTGTCACTGCGTTATTTCCTCTATACAAGGTTGAAGGAGCGGGGTGATTCTATTCGATAAATAAATACGTAACAACCGAGTGGGTTTTTTTTTCTTCTTTTTTTTCCAGCGGTTCCCCTAACGCGGCTATTCGTCCTTGTCACCACTTGTGATTTCTGTGGCGAGGCGGGCACTGTCGTGTGAACGGAGGCAGCAGTGACGTTGAGGGAGGGAGAGGCAGTGTCTCGACGACGGAGAGGGGTGGAGGAGGGAGGGGAAACAAGAAAGTGACTTTACAGCGGTATGAAACAGTGGCAGCATTCGTGGGCGAACGCAAGCGACTGGGGTCGCACGCATGGTGTGTGGAGAGGGCAAGAGGGCAAAGCGTCTGACGTAGAGGGTAGTGACGGGCACATATTGTGCTCCACCAGACAGTTCTAATTTGTGCCGCAAACACAGCGGCTGCTGTTACTGGGTAAAGACAGCGGCCGTTCATGCCGGTCAAAGACAAACACACTTGAGGCCAAAGCGTTACCCTTGTACTAGGGCCGTCCGCTGTGGAGTAATGGCTGAGTTATGAGACGGGAATGGCAAGGAGAGTGAGGGATGGAGGAGGAGGCCTCGTGACGGGAAGAGCCGGGTGCGTTCAGCAAGGCCGGGGAGGAGGGATGGAAGCCTTGGCTGAGGGACCTGAGTTATGATGCTCTTGAGGAACGCGCCTGCCCGCCACCCGCCTCCCGGCGAGCACCGGGGACGACGCTGACGG
>NC_092229.1:9312494-9314994 GCF_036320965.1 Panulirus ornatus
AGAGAGAGAGACTGCCGACCCAAGAGAATCTCTGAGGAGATTTTTGCCTAGAGACAAGACAAAATGACTCGTAGCACTCTTAATGCCTATTTGTGTGTGTGTGTGTGTGTGTGTGTGTGTGTGTGTGTGTGTGTGTGTGTCGTGTATTCACCGGTGTTCTTGCGTTCCTCTGGCGTTAACCCACATGATCTTCAGAACGAAGGACAAACCAAACCCCATCCTTCCCCTGGAAACCCGTCTCTCCCACCCGTAGCAACTCGCATGTCCTCCACCACCTCAACCCCACTCAAATCAACGCCCTCCCTCCCTGTCCCTCCTCCTCCTCCTCCAGCAGTAGCGCGAGCGTACATAACTCATGTTTTTATGCGAGACGGCACTGGCAGCTGAGGCCCTAATCAAGGACATCCCATTAACGGTATAAATATATATATACCCTAGCCTTAGCCAGATACCCATTCTATCGACCAACCCCCAAGGGTGGATGAACAGCTGGGTTGACTGTGGACCGACTGCCGCAACCAGGATTCGAACCTATGCGCTCGAGCGAGGACCCCAGCAACAGACTCGCGGACCTACTTAGCCGCGGGAAACTTCATACACCATCCCAGAACACATCTACCTATCTATCTATTACTTGTTCGCCGTTTCCTGCGCAGAGAGGTAGCGCCAGGAACAGCCGGAGAACGGCTCCATTCGCTCAATCACGCCCTCCACAGGGTAAACAGACCGATCGCTCTGTGGTTTTCCCCGCTTCGTATGCCCTGGTTCAGACAGCACACCGTACTATAGAAACTCCACTTCCATGAACCTTTCAGGTCACTGAACCTCAATTTGATAACAACCTATGTCACACGAGGCCCCCACTTGGGGGGGTTCGTCGGGGTCTCTGACGAAAGACCCCTATGTGGTCTCTGTAATCCTTTTTGCGATACAGCTTACCCCGGAGGATGCGGCGTAAGGGGGGAGGGAGGTGGTTTGCACAATCAATATGTCCGGGAACAACGGAACGGATCAAAGCAAGTGCCATACCGGGGAGGGAGGGGAAAAAGAGGAACCCATGTTATATTGGTCTACTCGTTTGGGAGTCCCGTAGCTCGACAGTGATCTGAGGGGAGAGGTGTGGCAACCAGGCGGCTCATGTGTGACGGCAAACGAGAGGAGGAGGAGAAGGCATGCAGAGCAGAGCCCACTCTCTCTCTCTCTCTCTCTCTCTCTCTCTCTCTCTCTCTCTCTCTCTCTCTCTCTCTCTCTCTCTCTTTCTCTCTCTCTTTATTCTCTTGAAGATTCTGTTGCTCGACCTCCTCCCTCACCTCACCCTTAACGTAATCAATACACTTAGCGTCGATATAACCTCTAAAGTCTTTCTAGGAAAAAAAAAAACCCGTGGCTTTTGAAGTTGTCTGATCTGCTTGCAAAATACTGGGGGGATATTGTTGAATTTTGAGGTGTGTTTCTCTCCAGAGCAGCTGTTGAAACTGGCGGTGGGAGTGATATTATTCTTCTGTGGAGCGACACACACACACACACACACACATACACACCTGGAGAAGCTCCTCCTCCTCCTCCTCCCTCCATCCCGCCTTCGATAGAGGTCAATCGTCAGCAGTTCCCTGTGTCAAGTTCGTCTCAGGAGAATCCCCTTATCTTCTTCCCCCACCCATCCCCTAATGCTGCCTGTGTCTCCTTTACAGATATCTCTCCGCTTTTCAGCCCCTGAGAGAGAGAGAGAGAGAGAGAGAGAGAGAGAGAGAGAGAGAGAGAGAGAGAGAGAGAGAGAGAGAGAGAGAGATGGTCTGAGCATCCTCGAAAAGTAACGAAGACGAAACAATGCGTGAGAGAGTGATTCGTGTGCGTGGACACACAGCCACACGAACGGACCCACGGCTTACGTGGGGCGGTGAACTTCGTCTCGCCCGCGGCACAGCGCGTGGGGCAGTAGATCATGTCTCGCCCGCGCCACAGCGCGTGGGGCAGTAGATCATGTCTCGCCCGCGCGCCACAGCGCGTGGGGTGGTAGATTACGTCTCGCCCGCGGCACAGCGCGTGGGGCAGTAGATCATGTCTCGCCCGCGCGCCACAGCGCTTGGGGCAGTAGATCATGTCTCGCCCGCGCGCCACAGCGCGTGGGGTGGTAGATTACGTCTCGCCCACGCCACATCGCGTGGAGTGGTAGATTACGTCTCGCCCGCGCCTCAGCACGTGGAGCGGTAGATAAAAAGTCATCAGACTACGTCATTCTGCCGAGCTAAACACGTATGCGCGAACCATCTCTCAGTAACAGCTGGCTTGAGACAACACTAAGTTGAGATTTCTCGTCTCCTTCTCTAACAACTCTAGCCGGATCAAATTCTATCAATTCTAGGATCAAATTCTATCAATTCTAGGATCAAATTCTATCAATCATAGGATCAAATTCTATCAATCCTAAGATCAAATTCTATCAATTCTAGGATCAAATTCTATCAATTCTAGGATCAAATTCTATCAATCCTAGGATCAA
>NC_092229.1:9317494-9332494 GCF_036320965.1 Panulirus ornatus
CTCTTGCACTGATAAGGAGCAGGTGGCCACTCGGCTCCCACCTAATACCACCCGTGCTCCCACAGCTAGCCAGCCTCCCTACCACAACCCAAGTACTCACGTTGCCCCCGCCACAGTTCAGCGGGGTCAGTGGTTATTTCGGGCATATCCGCTTGTACGCAAAGGCGTAGCAGAATAGCCTCCTCCTCCTCCTCCTCCTCCTCCTCCTCCTTTCTTTCCCTTCCCCACCACCTCCCCTTTCCTCCACAACCCCTTAAAACAGAGGCTGTTACAAACGACTCCTTTCCTCACTCACCCCCAACCTCTCAACGTGATTCAGCGACTCGACGCCAAACTCTGTACTTTGATGAATGACAAAACATGTTCCCTCAGTCGCCCTCGCCAACGAAGGCATTCACATATGTCAAGTGGCCACACGTTCACGAGAGGGGATCCTTCGGAAAGGGATTGGCTATGTGAGAGAGAGAGAGAGAGAGAGAGAGAGAGAGAGAGAGAGAGAGAGAGAGAGAGAGAGAGAGAGAGAGAGAGAGAGATGAGGATGGGAGTATCTGACGCGAGAGAGGGAACCGATACAGGATCCAGGCGTAGTAATAAGACCGACCAACTGTGGCGGGACTCAAAAAGGTTCGGAGGGGACACTGAACAAGCATAATCAGGGAGGATATGCTACACACACACACACACACACACACACACACACACCAGGGCAATACGCCCCTCCCAACAAACCATGTTCTGCAGACATGACCGCCTCTGTCGCGTTTTCTTTACTATCCCCATTTTCCTTCAAGGGCGACGTTGCCATCAAGCAACCCGTCCCAGTCATGTAAATATCTAAATGAACGTATGAATGACTGATTGTCGATACTCAAGAATGAAATGATAATTATGGGATAATTTGATACAACGTTCCAATATTTTCTTTTACTTTCATTTCACGGCGATACGAGAGACTGTTGAAAGCGCCATAAACTTGCCAGGATGTACCATATATGTACCCATCTTCGGTCAAATTCGGTTCAACCACCTTAGTGATGTTAAACCATAATATGAACAATATCATTACCAACTGTTTTCTATTATCCTAAGGTTACTCTTCCATTCTTCCAACCCCTCCCTTTTTTTTCCCTTTCCCCATCTCTCTTCCTGAAGCTCAGCCCTTCCCTTTTCCCCTTTTCTTTAGCAACCCCCCTTCCCTTTTCCCCCTCTTCTTTAGCTACCCCCCTTCCCTTTTCCCCCTCTTCTTTAGCTACCCCCCTTCCCTTTTCCCCCCTCTTCTATAAGACATCCCCTTCCCTTTCCCCCTTCTATAAGACATCCCCTTCCCTCTTCCGCAGGCTACCCCCTTCCTTCCCCCCACTCCAATTCCTTAGGCTTCCCCCTTCACTTCCCCCCCACCCCTCTCTCTCTCTCTCTCTCTCTCTCTCTCTCTCTCTCTCTCTCTCTCTCTCTCCCTTCCTTGGACGCGTTCCCTTCACCCAAACTATCACTGAAAATCCCTCGTCTATATAAATATCTATATCACACAAATATCTTTAAAACTCAAACTCAGACCAAGATATTAAACAAGGGTTCTGGGGGGGGGGGAGAGAGAGAGAGAGAGAGAGAGAGAGAGAGAGAGAGAGAGAGAGAGAGAGAGAGAGAGAGAGAGAGAGAGAGAGAGAATATCACTACCGCTGACGGAAAAAAAAAATATATATCCATGAACAAGAAACGTTAAGGGGATCATAAAAGTGGAGACGCGTAGCCCACTTCACACTCATCATGAGTGGTATGTGAGGAATGAGGGGAGGAGACTCACCCGCTCGGTGACGACAGAGAGAGAGAGAGAGAGAGAGAGAGAGAGAGAGAGAGAGAGAGAGAGAGAGAGAGAGAGAGAGAGAGAGAGAGAGAGAGAGAGTCTTCACTGACACAACGAGTCTTGAGAATCGACTAAGTGTGGGATACCATTTCCTTCCCCCACCCCAAAGAAGAGTGGTGGTCGACCAGTGTGGGCGGGGTTGGGAGGGGAAAACCTTTACATATATGCAGGAGGATGAGCTGAGGATCAACAAGAGAGGAAAAAAAGAAAGACGAGAAAGAGGTTAAAGAAGAGGAAAAACTTGGGAGGAAATGAGAAACGAAAAAATAATTCCACCACAGTCACTTAAACATTCAGTAACTACCCACCATCATTAAGGGCTTCACTAACTAGCGTATGGGGATTTTTTTTCCTTGAAATGTCTTTATCTTACACTGTCTCAATCGTATATAAAACCTCTTATCTATCTAATATTGCCTCTTATCTGTTAAATATCAATTCAGTCGATATATCTCGTATTGCCTCAAAATTCATATATTGCATATATCTATCAGTCTTGCCTCTATCTACCACCTATTGCCTCATGTATGTCTTACATTGCCTCCATCTATCTCATATTGCCTCCTATATGTCTTATATTGCCTCTAGGCCCCTCATATTGCCTCTTCTATGCCTTTTATTGCCTCTATCTCCCTCGTATTGATCTTCTATGTCTCACATTGCTTAGATCTCCCTCATATTGCCTCTTCTATACCTTACATTGCCTCTAGCTCCCTCATATTGCCTCTTCTATGTCTCATATTGCCTCTAACTCATACTGCCTCTTATCTAACACGGCTGAACCTGAGAAGCAACATGTTGCAGGTGTCTGTGGCGAATCTGGTCGTAAATTGTACGTACGCTGGTGGTGGTGGCGGGGGGGCACCGCTCTCTTGACTTCGTGACCTACTTTGCACTCACTCCCTCCCTCCCAAACCCTTCCCCAAAGGGGACACACACACACACACACACACACACACACACACACACACACGTGTGCCAGGTCGTATCGAAATCCATCCATCCGAAGAAGCTTCGAACAGCTTGGTCGACCTGCGACCCAACCAGGGGGGTTTTGGTAAGGGGGGAAGGTGGGGGTGGGGGGTTAAAGACCCCCCCCCCGCGAAGACCTCACAAGATATTCACATTACAATTGATGGGGGGAACTGACCTTGGCCTTTGGCTGTACAATCAAAACAAGGGGTATTTTCCTCGCCTCAGGCAGAAGAAAAATAAAAAAATAAAAAAAAAAACTGTTGCTAAGTTTCAGATGAAATCCCCCTTCGTTCAACCGGATTTATTCTTTTTTTTTTTTCATGATATGGAAAATCCGCTGTCGTGACGCAAAGGAGCGTTGCAAGTGTACAACGTCATTTCCTGAACTCGTCGTTTAGTGTCCTGGGAAATAAAATCCTCCTTCTTTGGAGCGGGTGAAGCAACGAGGGCGAAAGCCACAGGTTAATGTTAGAAAAAAAAAAAATAAAGGAGACTTCGTGGACTGAACTAACCCCCTTCCCTCAAGATATGACAAGCAAACCATCTTAATTCCTGGGAAACAGTTAAACCATCCGTTTCTAACGAATTCTAACGACCCCTCTCGGTTTCAGGTACGACCCATTCTACCAGCTGAGGTCTCCAGGTTACTTCGCCCTGCCCTACGTCATGGTTTGAGGAAACTCCACGGCTTTTCGAGCCAGTGATGTCAGCCCACGTAGGACGCTGCTACCATATCCTCCGCCGACCGTCATGAGAGTTGGACCAAAATAATACCTTCGAACATCTTTAACAAAAAGGGGAGCAGAATATCCTTAAAAAGTACATTTTCTAAGGTGTTTCAAGAGACCTAAAAAAAAAAAAAAATTGCCCCCGCCCCCTTTATCCTGCAGGAGGATATGCTCTTCTGACGGGAGAGGGAGGGAAGAGGAGCCCCGACACCCCCTTCTCAATGGTGTACAAGGGAAGAGTCACGCAGAAGAGAGAAAGAGAAAAAAAATGCAATACCGACGTGCCTCACCAGAGAGAGAGAGAGATAGAGAGAGATAGATAGATAGATAGATAGAGAGAGAGAGAGAGAGAGAGAGAGAGAGAGAGAGAGAGAGAGAGAGAGAGAGAGAGAGAGAGAGAGGCACAGTCCTTAAGGTCTCTTCAATGCCTATACGACGGCAGAGTACTGCCCCTTGTCCCTCCCCTCATCATATCACCATCCCCCCATACCAACCTATCCTCCTCATGAACTAATCATACACAATCGTCGACCTTCCACACACACACACACACACACACACACACGGGCAAAAAGCCATTGCTCTTGAATACGAGACGGCAGGCGTGGCCTGCGTTGAACTACTCTGACCAATAAACCAACAGCTGCATATGTCAGCCTTTATCTGACCCCACCAGTGACACACGTTTGGGACACGAGTGGTTATCCCTTTTTTTCTTTTCTCTCTTCCTCTTGTCTTAGCATTCTTCATCCTTCTCTGTACGTCTCTCAGAACGCTTATTACCCCGTTATTCCTATACCCCAACATTCACCATCCTCGTACCTTCCTCCTGTAAAATATCCTAGCTAGCCATTCAATCTTTACGATCGTTTGAGCATCTGTTTTGAGTCTGCCTTCTTGAACTGCTGTACAAACCGGCTAATCATAGATGTGTTGACGCAAAAACTAACGGTAATGTACGGGGACTTTAAACGGTGTAGTGTGGTGTTTAGTCTTCTATAGACGTCGTGGTTAATTACTCTCATTTGTTTGTCACCACTGAAATCACCGCCATCACAGCACAAGGCCTGGTTAGGGGACTTTAAACCACCATGACGTTGATGATTTCAGAATGCAGGGCTATCAAAACCGACGCCTTCAACATAGGCATGAGGGGGTTTTCCCACGGCGAAAATTACCGCACGAATACCCCACAATGGAAATGATTACTTAAGAGTAATGCTAATGTGACATGACACCTGTGTGAAACCTCTGGGTTGAAGGGAGACGGGTTTGTCCCCCCCTAATCACGAGCCAGGGAGATGGATTTGTCCCCTCCCCCCACTAATCAGGAGGCAGGGGGGAGGAAAAGTGAGGTGGGTGGTGTTGGAGGGAGGGTGTGTGAGCCCCACCGGTACTGTACCTGAACCACGGCCGAGAAGATGAAGAGCGCCGCCTCCACCAGAAGTCCCAGTAGGGCCAGTGGCACGAAGGAGCAGAAGACATAGACGAAGTTCAATTGTCCCTCCTCCATGATGCACAGGGAGAGACTCCGGCACAGCCGGAAACACTTCCTACTCTTTATGGCAAGTTCCCTCAGCTTTTCCCGCGAAATGGTGCCGTTTCCTGGAGACACCAACGACACGACACCCGCTCGAAACTCCCGGTGAGTCTCGCGCTCGGCTTTTGAGGCTCGGTCAAGCGAGGTAGGCTAGGCCGCTTCCAAGACGTAACTGCTTTGTTTCCGCTTCTCGGTAGCGTTGGCAGCCGCTGCGCAACGGTTCCTCTTGGCGGCGGTGATGGGAGGCACAGACCACCGCGAAGTTTAGTCAACAGCTGCTGTTGATGACAGGAGAGGGGGTGGTGGCGTGGGGGTTGTTGCTGCTGCCTGCTGGGCCAAGGTCGCCCAGGGAAGGTCGCGAGAGGGGCGCCGCCCCTAGAGGACAACACAAACCAAAGGTATGTCCACAAATGAAGGTGGATGACTGACTAGGACCGCGCATCACCCGCCGCCACGGGGTGGTATGAGCGGGACAGATACCACACGATCTTCTCTCTGACGCTCTTGTCTTCCCTCGCGTCGCCCAGGCCTGCCGTGCACCAGCAAGCTGGGGATGCCCGCGCTCTGGAACCACCTACTCTCCTGGTCATTCCCCTCACCAGTGTCTCGCTCCTTACCCCGCCACGAGGGAGGGCCGAGCAAAGACACTGCCAAGTGGCACTAATGACCCACATTCATTTGCCGCTCGGCCTCTGCAAAATCTGCCCACACACACGTGTCTCCGCAAACTCCTAATGACAGTGTGTGTGTGTGTGTTGGGAGAGGCCAGTAGTAGTAGCTGGGACGACACCCGCAACACCTCTCCTTGAACTGAATCTTCGGTATTGTTGATATAACCAACAAAACTATACACAGAACTCGACCGGTGGAGGGAAAACAATGTTATTCTCGCGGCACTGAACTGTCGACGACGACACTCGGGGTCGCACTGTCCCACAAAAGCCTTTTCCTGGCGTCTTGCCGTATGCAAACGAGAGCCACACCATTAACACGACCGGGATCGCCGGCCTTTAGGAAAGAAACAAAAAACTTCGCACTGTTTCAGCTTAATAAAAGTTCCAACCTTCTTTTTTCTATCACAGTCTTTCAGGTAACGAGTGGGGTGGGTGGGCTGCTTTTAAAAACAACAGCCCTCTACGAGTCAACGAGGTCGTACGGAACGAGCGTACGGCTGTGATAGGGAGGGGGACATCACACACACACACACCCGTTAGCAGTGAGGCGAGAAGTGGCGTGTACTGACGTAGCGTACGCTGGGGAGTGAGTGAATCAGCTGAGCCGAGGCAGGACGGTGGTGGGGTTGGTTGCTCGGGGTGTGAGTGCGTCCGTTTGTACACCACTGGGTACGGGAGAGGTGGAGGGGGAGGAGGAGGAGGGTATCTCGCGAAACACACACACACACACACACACACACACACACACCCCGCGCTCCGCATGGAACTCTACGGTCGCCGCAAACCCTCCACCACAAACTCATTGGTTTAAAAAGAGAGAGAAAGACCAGACCCCAGGCTCATCCTCAGGTGTTGTGGAGGGTGAGTTGCTACGCTTGACGTCCCCAACTCGTAAGAGGGACGAAAGTCCTCCAAATGTTGAACCTCTAACAATGTTCTTCTCCAGGAAAAATATGCGCTGTGTGTGTGTGTGTGTGTGTGTGTGTGTGTGCCATTACTCCCGAACGCCATCGACAACAACAACACTCAACGCTGACGGGGATATTTATAAGTGTGGCGCGAATCCTAAGTTTATATTGGCTGGCCTGAATATGTCGTCTTGAATCTAAACTGACTGCAGTTCGAGAGACACAGTTTTATCCACCGTAGCCTCTCACGCTAATCATAATCCCATGCTCCTTTCAGGGGGTCCAAATTGGTACCACCTCAATGCCACGCTGAACACACCCCGAGTAGTGAAGAATGAGGCACCACAGCTCTGACAGTACACAGTTTCATGAACCAAACGGACTAGCGAATACCGTCGCTTGCCACCCTGGAGTTCACGACTTCACGTTCTTGAAGACTTGGAGGTAAAGAGGGAGGGAAGGAGGCGCTCTCGAGACTGTTGTAGAACTTGAGGAACGGGGTGCCTAAGGCTGTAGGAGGACGAGGGGCAAAGGGGGCCTTCAGACTGTCGCAGGTCTTGTACAGCGTGGGGTGCAGAAGGCTGTCGCAGGACTGGAGTCAAAGGGGGGGAGGGGATTAGCCTGTGACATGATTCTCACGACGAGTGAAGGATGACAGACACAAGACAGTTACATAACAGAAGTCGAACGTATTCACAGTCTAGGGTACATGTGACGAGTTGAATATAAAGGGTTTCAGATCACGTGTGCCTTTGTAGATCCTAAACTTCCACCGTTATGGGACTGGGAATGGGGGATGAAGAAGATACCATGACAAACCTGAACATGATACCAGCTGCAGATGACTCCTGCTGGAGCTGAACTCACAAGAAGAATCGTGGACCACAGAGCGTCTCACCGTCCCGTGCTACAGGAGTGCATACCAACTCTAGGCCTACTTATACAATGCTGCCCAACATAACATTACCATCTTACTAATAAACCTTAATACTGATTTCTGATATATATATATATATATATATATATATATATATATATATATATATATATATATATATATATATATATATATATATATATATTGTATCTTCCCTGATGTGATTATTACACGAAAGTGCACTCGGAAACTCAGTGTTTCATTTTCCCGTGGACTCGCAGGAATATATATATATATATATATATATATATATATATATATATATATATATATATATATATATATATATATATCCAGCGGTGCGTATTCACAGCCACAAATAAACGGCTTACAAACACAGGTCCTCAAGGTGAGCAAAGTCTCGCTGACCTATCTGGACACAAACGGGGGGAACCACAGCTGTTGTTCGGGTGGAAGCAAGTAGGCCGAAAAGTCCTTCTGGAATCAGAGTAAAGCAACAGTGAACGACACCTTTGCCAGAAGCCTCATCCATCAGGGATTAAAATTTGACCCAGTAGATAAACTACCCACAGGTGGTCGCTTAAAGACCTGTGTTTGTTTACATCTCGCAAGACGCTGCCCCCATTGAGCATTTTAGCCTAAAAAGAATAATACTGAACTCAGAACTAACTTCAATGTCGCCATTATGCCCTTGAAGACAAAGGTCCGACCTTTAAAGTACTATGATACTACTACTACTACTACTACTACTACTACTACTACTACTACGACTACTACTATTGAATACCATGTACGACCCTCAAGAACGACGAGGGTGGGTCCCTTCAAAACGACAACAGTTCATCCCTCAATCACCAAGACATACCCTTACCCACGACCCTCAAGGGCGAATCGATATTCCCTTAGGCACAACAATACGACCCCGAGCGTACGATGGCACCTGCCTTCAACTTGAGTCGCGCTGGAGGGGTCGTGTTCAGAGGAGGGGGATCGGTCGTACACCGCCATGCTTAAAGGGTTAACGTTCATAATGATCTTATCTTTGTTTTGGCGGCATGCCTGCCCTACCATAGCGTCTGGCACGGGGCCGAGGGTCATGTGGTGTTATATATATATATACGTGTGTGTGTGTGTGTGTGTGTGTGTGTGTGTGTGTATGTAACAGCGTCACACGGTTGTAGGATGCCGCCATCCACCCCACCCCACACCCCGCCGTCCCCTTCCACAGCAGACGGGGTGGCCCAGGTCGAAACCACTCCCTCCTGTGGAGGAGGTGCTCGGCAACAGAGGAGCAGCGGGTGTAACAAGGTGTCGTTCAACAGGAGGGGGTGTGAGAAAGGATTGTAACAACGGGAGTATATGATGTTCATCCCAGGGGAGTTAGTTATCTTGTAACGGGACGGTCAACAGGAGAAACAATAGGTTCGTGTCCATGGGGGTCTTGTAACAGGAGAACAACAGGTTCGTGTCCCTGAGGCTCTTATAACAGGAAAAACAACAGGTTCGTCCCTGAGGCTCTTGTAACAGGAGAACAACAGGTTCGTGTCCCTGAGGCTCTTGTAACAGGAAAAACAACAGGTTCGTCTCTGAGGCTCTTGTAACAGGAGAACAACAAGTTCGTCCCTAGGGCTCTTGTAACAAGAGAAACAACAGGTTCGTCCCTGGGGCTCTTGTAACAAGAGAAACAACAGGTTCGTCCCTGGGGCTCTTGCAACAGGAGAAGCAACAGGTTCGTCCCTGAGGCTCTTGTAACAGGAGAACAAGTTCGTCCCTGAGGATCTTGTAACAAGAGAACAACAGGTTCGTGTCCCTGAGGCTCTTGTAACAGGAGAACAAGAAGTTCGTCCCTGGGGCTCTTGTTACAGGACAACAACAGGTTCGTCCCTGGGGCTCTTGTAACAGAACAAGCTCGTCCCTGGGGCTCTTGTAACAGGAGAAACAATAAGTTCGTCCCTGGGGCTCTTGTAACAGGAGAAACAACAGGTTCGTGTCCCTGGGGCTCTTGCAACAGGAGAAACAACAGGTTCGTGTCCCTGGGGTTCCTGTAACAGGACTGTGACCAAGAGCACAAGAAGTTCGTCCCCAAGGCTCCACAACAGAACCGTTAATCATTAATCTCCCCCAAACGGGACTGTTAATGCGTTCATCAACGGCCAATTTAGTCTATTGACTCGAGCGTTGGTCGCCTGTTATATATATATACACCACTACCCAACAGTCTTAAACGTTACGTATGCCAATAAACAATCCCAATAATTACTACCGATGCCAATAAACAATCCCAATAATTACTACCGATGCCAGTAAACAATCCCAATAATTACTACCGATGCCAATAAACAATCCCAATAATTACTACCGATGCCAATAAACAATCCCAATAATTACTACCGATGCCAATAAACAATCCCAATAATTACTACCGATGCCAATAAACAATCCCAATAATTACTACCGATGCCAATAAACAATGCCAATAATTACTACCGATGCCAATAAACAACCCCAATAATTACTACCGATGCCAATAAACAACCCCAATAATTACTACTGATGCCAATAAACAACCCCAATAATTACTACTGAAGCCAATAAACAACCCCAATAATTACTACTGAAGCCAATAAACAACCCCAATAATTACTACTGATGCCAATAAACAATCCCAATAATTACTACTGAAGCCAATAAACAACCCCAATAATTACTACTGATGCCAATAAACAACCCCAATAATTACTACTGATGCCAATAAACAACCCCAATAATTACTACTGATGCCAATAAACAACCCCAATAATTACTACTGATGCCAATAAACAACCCCAATAATTACTACTGATGCCAATAAACAACCCCAATAATTACTACCGATGCCAATAAACAACCCCAATAATTACTACTGATGCCAATAAACAATCCCAATAATTACTACCGATGCCAATAAACAATCCCAATAATTACCACAGATCACGAGGATCAGTATGCACGTGCATCTTCACGTGCACACATTTAGGTATGTGACCCACACACACACACACACACATACACCAACACCCACTGAAGCATGCGAGGTACACCCACTTAGCATGTCATATAGACACAGTGTCGTGTGATACACAGGCGCCGCGGGGCAACATCCCCTGGACGACCCCGACGCTGTGGAGCGGCCAGACCCGAGGTAATCAGTGGATTAGTACGGCCTAATTACCTTAATGTATGGTGTGTGTGTGTTTGCCTCTGGTGGTACAGGTAGTGGTGGTGGCGGGAGGGAGGGTAGGATGTCGGAGGTGGGTGGTGGTTTGAGAGAGAGAGAGAGAGAGAGAGAGAGAGAGAGAGAGAGAGAGAGAGAGAGAGAGAGAGAGAGAGAGAGAGAGAGAGAGAGAGAGAGAGAATTCGCCTCAAAAGCTTCATGTTTTTCTCTATCTCGCTTTATGACATACACGACTTCAAGGTGTTTTTTGGTCTTGGAGTGTCATATAGTAAATCTATAACTTCCTGTTGATCTTGAACTCTTATATATGTAGCTCTTGGCTATATATACATATATATATATATATATATATATATATATATATATATATATATATATATATATATATATATGAGGGTATCCACCTTCGGTGAGATTGTATCATCGACAATGGACGAAAAGAAGGATAATCTCGTTGAGAAGAATTCTCACTCCAGTCGAGTCCCTCACATCCCTGCTGCTGATTGTAGCGCAGCCTTGAAGCTGTCGGAGCCCCGTAAAATGGGTCCTTAAGGGTAATGTAATTAAGAGTTAATTATCCGGTATGGGTCATCAGTTTCATATATCGATGCACAGAATAACGGAGGGACGTTCCTCTATTTTCAGACTCGTTGGAGAAGCACCCAAAAAGTGTGTCGCCTTTCATTCACACCCGGGGGAACGGCTGTGGACGAGTCGTTCTGTATCTAAGAACGCCTGAGAGAAGCAGAGTAATTAAGGTTAACGCTTGAGTCTCTTCTTTAGCTTCGTTCATCCAGCAGACCAGAGAGAACGTTCTCTGACCAAGAGGAACACCCAAGTGTCGTTCATCCAGCAGACCAGAGAGAACGTTCTCTGACCAAGAGGAACACCCATGTGTCGTTCATCACGCAGACCAGAGAGAACGTTCTCTGACCAAGAGGAACACCCATGTGTCGTTCATCACGCAGACCAGAGAGAACGTTCTCTGACCAAGAGGAACACCCATGTGTCGTTCATCACGCAGACCAGAGAGAACGTTCTCTGACCAAGAGGAACACCCATGTGTCGTTCATCACGCAGACCAGAGGGAACGTTCTCTAACCAAGAGGAACACCCAAGTGTCGTTCATCCAGCAGACCAGAGAGAACGTTCTCTGACCATGAGGAACATCCAAGTGTCGTTCATTACGTAGAGCAGAGGGAACGCCATCTAGAACATCCTTAGCTTCGTTCAGTACGCAGACCAGAGGAGCGTTCTCAAGAACACCTTAAGTGTCTTCAGTACGCAGACCAGAGAGAGAACGTTTAACGTGTCGTTCAACGCAAACACCCGAAGAACGAATATCGGAGCATCGTTCATCATTCTGACCAGACAGAACACTTGGGTCGTACACAACAGATGACAGAAGACCCCCCCGAGTGATTTTCACGATTTACGCAAGGGGAATCAATGTCTTAAATGTCAACCCCTATTTAGACACGGGAATGAATGTCTAAATGTCAAACCCTATTTAGACAAGAGTACCAATGTTTACATATCATTCTTCGTTTAAGTCACGAGAGAGAGAGAGAGAGAGAAAAAAAAAAAACGGAATCGTCTTTCACTGACCAGACCGGGGAGGAGGAGGAGTAGGAGGAGGAGGAGGGAGAGAGAGAGAGAGGAGAGAGAGAGAGAGAGAGAGAGAGAGAGAGAGAGAGAGAGAGAGAGAGAGAGAGAGAGCCCCCCATCGCCTCTGGTAGTCTTCACTGAGCGACGAGTTGTCGTTCGGCAGAAGGACGACCAGGTTATAGTTTTCCATTGCCTTCCGTTTTCCAGGAAATCTTCCCTTTTCCCAGCCTCGGCCAAGGACATGCCTCATCCGCTCCTGTAGTACCAGCTGACGACGACACCTCTCTCTCTCTCTCTCTCTCTCTCTCTCTCTCTCTCTCTCTCTCATTCTAAAACAACCCGGGATGACCTTGAGCTGGAGGAGAACTGCCTCATGACCTGAATTCAAACAAAATCATATCCCCACGCCTCCAAGGCATCTCCTCTAGCCCTCCCCCACTCAAACCCCACCCCTCTCTCATCTCGCGAAGTCCGTCACGCCGGCCGTGGGATGGCGACATCAGCAAAGAGCAGGAGGTGGTCAGCAAACCTTTTTTGGCATCAGAAGCACCAGCGCCTACGCCAGGTTTGCTGCACCACGGTCCTTCAGGATCCTCTATGCAAAGGTTATTGCCGATAACCTCTTCCTCTTCACCCTAGGCACGCCCGCAACCACCCTCCCTCCTTCCTACCCGCCCATAGCTCCTTCCCCACCGTCGCGATCCAGCGTGGCACACATACTTGTGCCGGTATCCTTGGGAAACATAGTGTGTGTGTGTGTACCCCCCACACACTCATTCTCGAACACATGACCTCCTCCTTGACCAGGCCCCGAGTGAGGACTGTGGGTAACGTGCCCCACTAACGGGCCTCCTAGGAACCAGCCACTGGGCCAGGCCTGAATGGAGACGACTGGGAGTGGCCGTCCCCCACACCAGGACCCGGCACCTTGGTCGTCTGGAGGAGACTATTACCACACTGTGTCACAACACCCGAGGAGTGTGGCAGAGCGGGGCAAACCCACAGTAGAGGGAGGGGGAAAAAAACCTCGAGATGCGATCGGGGTAAATTACATCTCCCCAGCCTGGTTCGTGTCGGGCGGCGATCTACATCGATAGGGGGAGGAGAGGAGGGGAAAAGGATGTGGGGGAGGAGGGTACTGTAACTTAGGGAGAGGGATGCGTGTGCGAGGGTGTTGGGTGACGATGTGTCCCGATGTCGTAACAAGAGGAATCCCGTCCCGTCCTCCTCCCCTTCCCCCCGCGCCACACACGGGAGTGGTGAATCACAACCACGGTACAAGGCCGCCCCCCTGCCAAGATTCCATCTCCGTCTGCTTCGTGCAGACGTCCGCGTTCCGAAGCGCCCTGCAAAAATGAACTATATTTACCAGCACATGAAACGGCAGCGGACCAAACGCAACCAGCGCACCGCAAGCTCAGGCGGTAACCAACATTGTGAATCCGTATTCCTGCGCGTCCAAGTCCAGTCCCTCCTCCCTCACTCCCTCCCTCCTTCATTAGCAGGCGACCCCCGACACGTCCGTGAATAACAAGCGAGAGTGTTGACGTCAACGCCTCCTCCTATCTTCATGAATCATGGCACACGCGTCCTTGTGCTGCAGTAGGGCCATCGCCCCCCCCCTTCCCCCCCTTTGGTTCTCTCGGCACATCACTCTCCCAGTGGATTCATAGGTGGCTCTGGCCAACAGCATTGGCCAGCTGTTGGTCCTGTCACCCGACGCTTCGTTCTTGGCCAACAGTATGGCCAGTTGATCCGTCACCCGACGCTTCGTTCTTGGCCAACAGCATTGGCCAGCAGGTGGTCCGTCACCCGACGCTTCGTTCTTGGCCAACAGTGTGGCCAGGTGATCCGTCACCCGACGCTTCGTTCTTGGCCAACAGTATGGCCAGTTGATCCGTCACCCGACGCTTCGTTCTTGGCCAACAGTGTGGCCAGGTGATCCGTCACCCGACGCTTCGTTCTTGGCCAACAGTGTGGCCAGGTGATCCGTCATCCGACGCTTCGTTCTTGGCCAGCAGTATGGCCAGGTGGTCCGTCACCCGACGCTTCGTTCTTGGCCTACCGTATGGCCAGGTGGTCCGTCGCCCGGAGCCTGTGCCACTGGCCAGCAGCAGTAAGCCGCGGCAGCAGCAGGAGGAGGAGGAGGGCCCATGAAGCTGGTGGCCCACACTCGCCCGTCACCACCATCTACGGTGATGGACTATCGAACTCGTTAAATATGTCGAGATCTCTCCTCCCGCACCCAGAGAATCCCTCTTTCGTACATACCAAGATGACGAGATATCTTTTTTCCCCACCTCACACAAGGATGACGCAAATCGTGTGCGAGCGTGTGTGTGTGTGTGTGTGTGTGTGTGTGTGTGTGTGTGTGTGTGTGTGTGTGTGTGTAGGAGGAGGAGGGTGTGACACACCGACCCACGCAGCCAACATTCTGGCACAGGATTCGAACAAGAAGTTATTTCTGCAGGTAGATCTATGCGTTCAACGTTCACTCCTAAACAGTAAGTACGTAGCGGCGCCCACAACCATACTGCCACGAAGACCAGATGAACCATACCTCAGATCCTAACAACAACAACAACCAGCAACCA
>NC_092229.1:9337494-9339994 GCF_036320965.1 Panulirus ornatus
GTGTGTGTGTGTGTGTGTGTGTGTGTAAAAGTCACCTAAGGCGAGGTTGCTTCCTGTGTTCACGATATACAGTTGTCATATCACACTGAGAGTAGCAGTGATGGTGATGATGACGGACGGGTGCAGAAGGAGGAGGAAGGGGAGGAAGAGGAGGAGGAGTTGGAGGAGGAGGAGGAGGAGGAGGAGAGGAAAGGGAGGAAGACGAGGAGGAAGATGTGTCCTGCTGACGATGAAAATGGTTGACGGCAATCTTAAATTTGCCATCAGTAGGTGGAACTCGATCAGCTTGGGTATCAGCTCATTGACAACACTGGGTAAGGGTGTCAGCTCCACTAACAACAGTGGGTGAGGGTGTCAGCTCCACTGACAACAGTGGGTGAGGGTGTCAGCTCCACTGACAACAGTGGGTGAGGGTGTCAGCTCCACTGACAACACTGGGTGAGGGTGTCAGCTCCACTGACAACAGTGGGTGAGGGTGTCAGCTCCAATGACAACAGTGGGTGAGGGTGTCAGCTCCTCTGACAACACTGGGTGAGGGTGTCAGCTCCACTGACAACACTGATGAGGGTGTCAGCTCCACTGACAACACTGGGTGAGGGTGTCAGCTTGACTGACAACAATGGATGAGAGTGTCAGCTCTACTGACAACAGTGGGTGAGGGTGTCAGCTCCACTGACAACAGTGGGTGAGGGTGTCAGCTCCACTGACAACACTGGGTGAGGGTGTCAGCTCCACTGACAACACTGGGTGAGGGTGTCAGCTCCACTGACAACACTGGGTGAGGGTGTCAGCTCCACTGACAACAGCGGGTGAGGGTGTCAGCTCCACTGACAACACTAAAAACACCTAAAACTGCAAATTTAATCTTAAAAGAATATATAGAGTGTCTTCCCAGTCTCATTTCCGCTCCGTAAGTAGCGCTAAAGAATATAACAAGACATGACCTTGTGACCCTGGGAATGGGGTCAAGGTCACCCACCAGAGGCCAATCAGGAGGTGGAGTCACACGAGGGAAAAGCTATTTCTCTTGTGTGTGTGTGTGTGTGTGTGTGTGTGTGTGTGTGTGTGTGTGTGTGTGTGTGTGTGTGTGTGTGTGTGTGTGAGAGAGAGAGAGAGAGAGAGAGAGAGAGAGAGAGAGAGAGAGAGAGAGAGAGAGACTTGGACCTACGGCTGAGAGATATCTCTTAAAGCAAGGCGTATTAAAGCCCACGGGGGGCGCAACATATTCTCTCTCTCTCTCTCTCTCTCTCTCTCTCTCTCTCTCTCTCTCTCTCTCTCTCTTTCTCTAGAAAAAAAAGCGAGACAGAAGACCTCAATCAAGAGGGACAGAACAATAACGCAGAGGTCCAGTATCCAAGAACACTGTTGTTAATGATAACGAAGCGAGATGGCAGTTCTTCCCCCTCTGAACTCACAACCCCAGGGTTGTACTCAACTACATTTGGAGTCTCCGCCGCGTAGAACAATGCTATGTGAACAAGGGGGGCGTCGGAGGCAAGCGCTCCAAAACAAAAGAAAAAAATAAAAAAAATAAACCGATTTCACTGGGGGAAAAAATTTGTTCTATATTTTCTCAAGACCTTATTAGAATCAACGCCTCGACGCCATATATTTGTGATGTACTCATGTCTGTGGCCTCGACGCCATATATCTGTGATGTACTCATGTCGGTGGCGAAGTATTTCGAGGTGATAGAGGGACAGCGTGCCAAGCTTGTAAGCCAGCTTGATGGAAGCTTACCAGCCGCCACTGACCCCCCCATGAAGTCAAGGCACAACACCACAAATCATATCATTAACCCTTACAACGAGACGCCCCCATATGACCCTTGGCTACGATGGAGTGACCCCTGACCCGACTCTCTGTGGTGGAGTAGGGTGAGGTCAAACGCTGAGCCACCGTCGTGCCCATGAGGTCGAGGTCACACCGTCTCGCTTGATCATACGTCTGGCGCCGTAACCAACCCACACACCCTCCCTCCCACACACGCCCGTCGTGCTGAACGCAACCCCCGTCGTCCGTGGCGTAAATAAGCTCGCGAAATCGTACCGCCGATGCAGGTGGCCGGCGGAGGAGGAGATGGAGGAAGTCAGTCAGTCAGTCTACGTGTGGAGGCCACAAGCAAGCACTCGCCCACCTGGTGCCTGGGGATAAAGGCCACACCATGCCAGGCTCGCCCGGTAATGCACACACACACACACACACACACACACTCGCTCTCCACACACGTCAGGGGCTGAGGGCGAGGGTGAAGGAAAGTGTGTGAGAGCAATGAGGAGGAAAATTATTCCCGCCAGTCGGGTAACGAGCGAGAGGAGAGAGGAGAGGAGAGGGAGAAAGATTTCGAAGACGAATAGGATTCTTCGCTTTGCTGCTGACGGTGAGGAGGTGAAGGGGAGACGCGAGGTGAGGGGGAGACGCGAGGTGAGGGGGAGACGCGAGGTGACTGGGACACGCGAGGTGAGGGGAGACACGAGGTGAGGGGTAATGGGGAGAGAAG
>NC_092229.1:9344994-9408616 GCF_036320965.1 Panulirus ornatus
ATCCCTCAAGCGAGGTCGACTTGAGCAATGAGGGAGGAGGAGGAGGAGGAGGACCTATTACCGCGGAGCGTCAAGTGCGAGCGGCACTGGGATAAAGGAGAGACTGGTTTCGAAGCGTGGCTCCTGCTGGACAACAACACACACACACACACGCTGCCAACCTCCGGTCCCTGGAACTCACTCGCTCGCTGGAACTGTTCCCGTGAGTCATAAAAACGCGTGTAAATGATTCACTCCTGGAATTCGATCGCGAGGCGTCAATAATTTGACCACCAAGTCCCGAGCACATACGCGTACCGACGCATACGGAAATGGCTATGCCATCATTAACCATACCTACTGCAGAACTGCCTGAGGGATGTGGAACAGCCACCCTTAGACTGCGCCCTCTCCCGCGGCATTGCGTCATTACGCACGCCAAACACGACCGGGAGGGGGCGGGAGTAGTCATATGCCTCCCAGCTGGCGTAACACAGTTCGCAGAAGGCATCGGGTTCTCGACACATACTGTCAAGCGGGAAAAAATAAAATGACGTCGTTATTTCAACGCCGGATGATACCCGGAACTGGCTGGGTACATCTGTCGTCGCCACACTCCATCCACCCTTAAAGGGGGTGTTTTCCCCTCTCCCCTGGAGCCCGTGTGGCCACATGCTTGGCCCGTGTCGCCACTTGCTCGGCCCCGTGTCACCGCTTGCTCCAGCCTCCGCCATTCCACATGACTAAGGTCTCCCTCCCTCCCTCCGCAGCTCCACCCTGATGCTGCTGCCCGCCCGCCGTTCACAGCCGCAGCCTGTCGCAATCGGTGGCGAAACATGAGGTACATCAGTCCAGGAATCGACCATTTTTCACATCACCCGTGCCAAGTGCCTCATTATGAGACAGCACACTGCTCCTGCCACCACTCACTACGCAAAAACACTTCCGTATCTTCACAAAGCGAAGTCGAGAAGAATAAAACTTGATTTCTTTTTTTTTTTCATTTTTTTGCACAATGCTGACGAAACTTACCCATCCCAGCTAATACCAGATGTAAATTCATTGTTATCATCGCATGGCTGTTCCCACCACCGCCACCGCCACCACCACACATGACAAAGCAGCGTGCATGTGAAGCATGACGTAAGCTGACATCAAAGCTGACGAATTATATGCGTCCAGCTCGGTTGCGCCTGACGTCAAGGACAGACAAAGAGACTCAGACGGGCGAGGGGATGATGGACGCAACGAGGACGGATGCCCTTAACACGCGTACGTGCCCGACCCCACCCCCGGATGAAGAGCATCTCGCTGAAGGCACTTCACGTACGCGCCTACCTGAAGCCCTTCACGTACGTTCCATCCTTACGGCTCTTCACGTACAGTGCATTCTTTCCTCTTCAAGTACAGTGCGTTCTTTCCCTACGGTTCTTCACGTACAGTGCGTTCTTTCCTTACGGCTCTTCGCGTACAGTGCGTTCTTTCCTCCTCAAGTACAGTGCGTTCTTTCCCTACGGCTCTTCACGTACAAGGCGTTCCATACTTACGGCTCTTCACGTACAGTGCGTTCTTTCCTTACGGCTCTTCACGTACAGTGCGTTCCATCCTTACGGCTCTTCACGCACAGTGCGTTCCATCCTTACGGCTCTTCACGTACAGTGCGTTCCATCCTTACGGCTCTTCACGTACAGTGCGTTCCATCCTTACGGCTCTTCACGTACAGTGCGTTCCATCCTTACGGCTCTTCACGTACAGTGCGTTCCATCCTTACGGCTCTTCACGCACAGTGCTTTCTTTCCTTACGGCTCTTCACGTACAGTGCGTTCCATTCTTACGGCTCTTCACGTACAGTGCGTTCCATCCTTACGGCTCTTCACGTACAGTGCGTTCCATCCTTACGGCTCTTCACGTACAGTGCGTTCCATCCTTACGGCTCTTCACGTACAGTGCGTTCCATACTTACGGCTCTTCACGTACAGTGCGTTCCATCCTTACGGCTCTTCACGTACAGTGCGTTCCATCCTTACGGCTCTTCACGTACAGTGCGTTCCATCCTTACGGCTCTTCACGTACAGTGCGTTCCATCCTTACGGCTCTTCCTCACAGTTTTCACTCACGACAATTCGTCCCATCATCCAAATCCTACGCAGTCTAACACGAACGTTCGTAGACTAAACCCACGCCGTGCGTAGATGTAGACATTCCAAGTGTAGATTCCAGTTCATCCATTACCACAATAGACACACGATGGCGCGCTGGCTACATTACGAAGAAGAACATCTATCTACGTCTACTCATCTTACAACAATGAATCTCCTTTTTCAACTTGTTTTTCACCCGTGTGTGTGTGTGTGTGTGTGTGTGTGTGTGTGTGTGTGTGTGTGTGTGTGTGTATGTGTGTCCCAGATCTTCAATCACAACGAAGAATTAAACTTGAAAGACAAAGGTCACAAGGGTACGACCCCTTGAGCAAGATGGTACCATACTTCACCACGAGGGTACGACCCCTTGAGCAAGATGGTACCATACTTCACCACGACGGTACGACCCCTTGAGCAAGCTGGTACCATACTTCACCACGACGGTACGACACCTTGAGCAAGATGGTACCATACTTCACCACGACGGTACGACACCTTGAGCAAGATGGAACCATACTTCACCACGACGGTACGACGCCTTGATCAAGATGGTACCATACTTCACCACGACGGTACGACACCTTGAGCAAATGGCACCATACTTCACCACGACGGTACGACACCTTGATCAAGATGGTACCATACTTCACCACGAGGGTACGACCCCTTGAGCAAGATGGTACCATACTTCACCACGACGGTACGACCCTTGAAGAAGATGGTTCGACTCTAGGTCAAGAAATTGGTCCAGTATCCCCTTAATCGAGGATGTAGCTCACATGTGTTTGTTGTGAGTGATGTAAATTTATGTTTGGTCGAGGGCGTAGTGAAGACGCGTCCATAAATAAACACATAAACAAATAAATAAAGCATAAGGTGCCGATAGTAACAACATCCAGCAAGACTTTACGCTACACGATTTACGACCAGTTAACATCTATACAGGATCCGACCTTCTTATGGTGTTATAATCGCTTTCCGATTCACGAACCTGGTCGAAATTCCTCCACACACGATGACGACGCACGAAAACATAAACAGTTCCTTGCGAGGTGTGGGGGAATCCGACTCCATTACTTTAGTATCGAACGATAATAAAGGGATTTAAACCAGTGGTTTCTGCTTCTCCGAATGGGGGAAAGAAAGCCGAGGGGAAATCAATATTACGTACGTAATCATGCACAAGATAATGGACGCTAGTCAGCTTGGCGGGCGGGCGGGTGCGTGGAGAACGCAGTGGCCGAGAGAAAATGGGGACACTATATAAGAGTTCTCACCACTGCTGAACATGGAAAACGGGAATGTAAATAATATATCTTACATTCTACTGTTATACAGAACTGACCATTTATCTAATACCTCTTACAGCAATGACCCCGAGGTCCATACAGTACTGAGCCACTAGACGACACAACCCGTCAATATATAGCCTTAAGTTCGAGTCATAAATCCCCCGGTGAAGTCTAGCAGAGACGGGTAATTCGGCAGCAGCCTGGTGACACGTAATCCCCCACAGTAATCACTTGACAAGTCACCCACCCCAACCCAACCCAACCCACACCACCCCCTTCGTCAATCACTTGGTGGTCTGTAATCCCGCGCGGCCAGAGGTGATGTGGGGGTCGAGTGTGCAAGGAGGGAGAGGAGAGAGGAGGAGGAGGAGGGATGGGAACTCATTAGTAATCACCGAATGCGTAATCCGGTAACGAGCAGTAAGGGGGGAAGGATGAAAGACCTGGCAACGAGGAAATCCACAGGGGGGGGTGGGAAGGACAAGGTCTCCCAGCCACGGATCAAGGAGATGACGAAGACCCTATATAAACTATACATTTCTTATGATATACTGAAGAGGGGGGAAAAAATATCTCCCTATTACGTAAATTACCCCAGAAAAACGTAAAGAGCTTCATATATATATATATATATATATATATATATATATATATATATATATATATATATATATATATATATATTTTTTTTTTTTTTTAACTTTCCAAGAGAAGGAACAGAGAAGGGGGCCAGATGAGGATATTCCCTCAGAGGCCCAGTCCTCTGTTCTTAACGCTAACTTGCTAATACGGGAAATGGCGAATAGTTTGAAAGAAAAAAAAATATATAAATATATACATATACTGATGACGATTTCTGAGCAAACGTCAGGTCAGCCTAGCGACACGGACGTCCCAACATATCACCCCACCACAAGCAACCCACAGCACGACTATCCAAAGCCCCGCCATTTAATCCCCCATCCGGAAACGGTGGCTGAAGCAACCAACAACAGGGGTGTTGGGAAACAATGTTCAATGTTCAGTTGGGCAACACAAGTGTGCGCGATTGAGCATATATAGACGCTTCGACCTTATAACACACACACACACACACACACACACTATATATATATATATATATATATATATATATATATATATATATTCCTACGAGTCCACAGGGAAAATGAAACACGATAAGTTCCCGAGTGCACTTTCGTGTAATAATCACATCATCCGGGGAGATACAAGATAAACAACGTTGATATACAACGAAGAGAAGTAGCTAGGACGAACGTACTAGTTATTCTGATGAATAACTAAGGTCTTAACAAACCTAACAAACCCTAGCGATTCTGAGCTACTTCACATACGATATATTAAAAGGCCAGCCTCCGTGAGCAAATGATGACATGGGTATAAGGAAAGGTCGTCAACATGAAACTATTCAGTAACTCATTCATTCAGAGCGTTCTAGATTCTGTCTTATTTCAGATGCCTCAGTCGTTTCCAAGACCTCCCTTCTCCCCGTCCTCCGTCCCCCTGCTGAGGTCGATATAGCGCCTTCCACTGTGAAAACACTTTGGAACCTGTTATCATTCAGTTACTCACATATCCTTTACATCATCCTATGCAACTCTCTCTCTCTCTCTCTCTCTCTCTCTCTCTCTCTCTCTCTCTCTCTCTCTCTCTCTCCATCTGAATCCCTTATTCTGAATATTTCAAACTGCTTTTCAAACTGACAATTCACTTCTGGTAAGTTTACGGAAAAGCTTTAGATTTTCTAATGCCTTATCCACGATATTCTTTTTAGAGTTTCTTTATTCCCCCCTTTCTCTTATCTTGGTATACTCGTTCTTTTGCTCCCTTATGCCTTACGCATGGTGGCTGGCTTGGAGTGCCGCCAACATCTTCGCCAATGCGCATTTCGAAGCTCCTTTGCTCTGAGACATCTTTTTTCAAACCAAAAATCTTCCATCTTTCGTCATCTTTCCTCCATATCTGAAGCTATAAGGTAATCACGTTCCAAATTCTGTCCCTGTGAATTTCACAAAACAACCTCTCAACTTGACATAGCTCTGGCACCTGTTTACTGACTGAACTCCATTTCCCAATCTACATCACCAACAGAAATTGCTAAGGGTGATGCAATATCTTAGGTGAACGTCTCCTCTTTAGGTCTTGTCTCGTCTCCGCTCCTTTCAACGTCCTCATCCGCCAAACGAAGTCAAACTTCAGCACGACATGATGGCTTCTTACAACTGGTGTTTCGTACTAATCATCCTCCAAATCCACGTTCGTATGTGTCAAGATAAGCTCTTGCTATGATGACGTATCAGTCCTCATCCTATGGAATTTATTGACATGTTGGTATGGGAAACTTTCCTGTATACACTCTAAAAAATTTGCTTTCTCCAAGACTCCCTCTACGAGATTCTAAATTCCCTCAGTCTCTCTCTCTCTCTCTCTCTCTCTCTATAACTGAAAGCCCTCATGATCAATACGTTAACTTCTCTAATAAGTGCGTGTTCTCCTTATTTCTGCAGCTTCCTGCATCATCCAGATTTTTCCTTCATTATCATCCTTCTGTACTTCTACCGGAACCTCAAGATTCTCTAGAGGGTTATAATAATTACACCATCATGTCCATCTTCCCTACAGTTACTCGATGAGACATCTTACGCTAATTCTTGAAATAATTGAGTCTCCCTTATAAAAAGGAGGGGCCATTCGTCCCTCTCCCTTCCTACTATCAATGTCCCCCTCTGGGCAGAACAGATATCTTTTTAGCAAGCTCTGTTTGCACGACTCCAGAGCATATCAGGCTCACTTTCCCTCATACGATCCTTGAACGCCACGTCTCTACCAACACCTAAGAATCCACCAGCATTTTCGACACTTTCAGTCGATATCTGTGTGATGGTGGTATGTATACACGATTTCCTATTCACATACTGAGGTAGCTTACACTTGTCATACTCCCCATCGAAATAGTAAAGTCATCTTGACAGTAGTGAGGCAAGATTGACTCCTGCTGGTGGCGAGCACGACGGAGCAGCTGCCAGATGGCGTCCCTCCCCTTCCTTTGGCCTCTTGGGAGAGACAGGTCCTCCGCAGGATCGTCTACATAATCTCATTTCCGCATTCCGACCACGCCAATAACGAAGGGCAATAACGATGCGCCTCAATGGCGTAAATTGATTAGGGAAATCATCAACCTTACCACTACCACCATCACCACTCGCCCAATCCCTCCTCATCATCAGTCCTCTCCACGACCAACGCCATCCACTACCCACCACCACCAACACGAACACCAAACTCGTCTGACTTCTCCTTCAGAATCCTATGCACAATTCAAAGAACCTGACCAGATCATACGGTAGGGCTCGAGCATTTACAAACTAATTGTATTTTTACACATTTTTCGAAGTTGAGAGGTGTGTGTGTGTGTGTGTGTGTGTGTGTGTGTGTGTGTGTGTGTGTGTGTGTGTGTGTGTGTGTGTGTGTGGTGTTTAAGCCCTCCTATTCTATACCTAAGAGTCCTGTTGATTAAATGTGACGACAAAAGTAAGGGTACTGAGGTGCAGAAGGACAGTTTGGATATTCAAGACCATCAAATCAATAACTGCTACAAATAAAAAAAAACATCCACTCCATCCTAAACTACGCCTCACCTGCCTGATCATCCACCCTGTTAAAGACAAAAGAAAAAGAGAAAAAACAACAACTGCAAACTGCACAGAAAAGGCACTCGGAATAATCACCGGCTGCTTAGAACCCATAAACATTCATCCCGTGGGCAATGATACAGCAAATAGACATGTAGCACAACTCAACCTGGACGGGTCTATGCAACAGCACTGGTACCTTCCCCTCCAAGCCGCTTCATAACTAACCACCAAATCATCCCTAAGGAAAAACAAAAGGTTTACAACCATCCCTCCACTTTACCAACGACCTATATATATATATATATATATATATATATATATATATATATATATATATATATATATATATATATATGTATCCCTTTTCCCTGGACACATAAGCCAAAAACATACAAATATCTCGTAATGATCAGCCAAGCTTAGGGCTAAGCAAACACCCTTCCCCACCCAATGTTAATACAAACTCTTATCCCACCAGAGATACACCCAAATGAAACTACACTCCCTAGGCATGTACGAGTTACTCTCTCGCGCCTGTGTTCCGGACCGCACCCATCTCTCCTGCGACCAATTCGATACACCACAAGATTCCACTCATGGCCAAGATGCAACTTTCACAATGAAGACGATGAACACTTCACTCCTCAATTACCTCTCTCTCTCTCTCTCTCTCTCTCTCTCTCTCTCTCTCTCTCTCTCTCTCTCTCTCTCTCTGCTTACACCATCAAACTTCTTTCGACCTCTGGTCCCTCTGGGTGGACGTGTCTAGTCTCTCAGCCCTGTAGGAGCACCATAGAAAGGAATCTTAAGGCCAGGAGGGTAATAAAAAGTTAAGGATAATACCTGGCTTTTTTCAGGACATCATCACAAACTCCGGTGCATGTGAAAAGATTACTCTTTTACTTCGTCCTAATGGACAACAGCAGGGAGGGAGGGAGGAAGTGGTGTCGTGCCTAGCATGGGCAGGGGGGGAAAGGTGGAGTCGTATGCCTAGCAAGGGCAGATGAAAGGTGGACTCGTATGCCTAGCAAGGGCAGATGAAAGGTGGACTCGTATGCCTAGCAAGGGCAGATGAAAGGTGGAGCTGTGCCTAGCAAGGGCAGATGAAAGGTGGAGTCGTATGCCTAGTAAGGGCAAGGGAGAAGTGGAGCCACGCCTAGCAAAGACAGGGATAAGGTAATCATAAGGTAAGGTGAAGTAAGGTAATCAAAGGGTAAGGTAAGATAATCGTAAGGTGAAGCAAGGTAATCGTAAGGTGAAGTAAGGTAATCATAAGGTAATCATAAGGTAAGGTAATCGTAAGGTGAAGTAAGGAAATCACAAGGTAAGGTAAGGTAATCGTATGGTAAAGTAAGGTAATCATGAGGCACGGTAATGGTAAGGTGAAGTAAGGAAATCACAAGGTAAGGGAATCGTAGGGCAAAGTAAGGTAATCATAAGGTAAGGTAACAGTGAGGTGAAGTAAGGTTATCATAAGGTAATTATGAGGTAAGGTAATCGTAAGGTAAGGACCTCAACTGAATAACCAGGACATGTTTCAATCTCTCTACCCATTTTCCCTTCTCAACACCTCCCCAATCCAGTGTTCACATCCACGTATAACGCGGTAACTCCAGGCCACCACCAGTTATCTTCCAGTGAGCCGACTGGGTTAACGGGGGAGATATGGGTTAACTGGGGAGATATGGGTTAACTGGGGAGACTTGGGTTAACTGGGGAGATATGGGTTAACTGGGGATACAAGGGTTCACTGGGGATACGAGGGTTAACGGGGGAGACTTGGGTTAACTGGGGAGACTTAGGTTAACGGGGGAGACTTAGGTTAACGGGGGAGACTTAGGTTAACGGGGGAGACTTGGGTTAACGGGGGAGACTTAGGTTAACGGGGGAGACTTGGGTTAACGGGGGAGACTTAGGTTAACGGGGGAGACTTAGGTTAACGGGGGAGACTTGGGTTAACGGGGGAGACTTAGGTTAACGGGGGAGACTTGGGTTAACTGGGGAGATGTGGGTTAACTGGGGAGACTTGGGTTAACTGGGGAGACATGGGTTAACTGGGGGAGACTTGGGTTAACTGGGGAGACTTAGGTTAACGGGGGAGACTTAGGTTAACGGGGGAGACTTGGGTTAACGGGGGAGACTTAGGTTAACGGGGGAGACTTGGGTTAACTGGGGAGATGTGGGTTAGGTGGGGAGACATGTGTTAACTGGGGAGACTTGGGTTAACTGGGGGAGACTTGGGTTAACGGGGGAGACTTGGGTTAACGGGGGAGACTTGGGTTAACGGGGGAGACTTGGGTTAACTGGGGAGACTTGGGTTAACTGGGGAGACTTGGGTTAACGGGGGAGACTTGGGTTAACTGGGGAGACTTGGGTTAACTGGGGAGACTTGGGTTAACTGGGGGAGACTTGGGTTAACTGGGGAGACACAGGTTAAATGGGGGAGACAAGGGTTCACTGGGGATACCAGGGTTAACTGGGGAGACATGGGTTAACTGGTGGGGAGATGTGGGTTAAGTGGGGAGACATGGGTTAACTGGGGAGATGTGGGTTAAGTGGGGAGACATGGGTTAACTGGGGAGATGTGGGTTAAGTGGGGAGACATGTGTTAGCTGGGGAGATGTGGGTTAAGTGGGAAGACATGGGTTAACTGGGGAGATGTGGGTTAACTGGGGAGATGTGGGTTAAGTGGGGAGATGTGGGTTAAGTGGGGAGACATGTGTTAACTGGGGAGACATGGGTTAACTGGGGAGATGTGGGTTAACTGGGGAGACACAGGTTAAATGGGGGAGACAAGGGTTCACTGGGGATACCAGGGTTAACTGGGGAGACATGGGTTAACTGGGGAGATGTGGGTTAAGTGGGAAGACATGGGTTAACGGGGGAGATGTGGGTTAAGTGGGGAGACATGGTTAACTGGGGAGATGTGGGTTAAGTGGGGAGACATGTGTTAGCTGGGGAGACTTGGGTTAATTTCAGTACCAAGAAAGATTGCATGTAACCAGCTACGTAAGAGGCGGGTAATGTAGCCAAGCTGGGCTTCAGTCTACGATGGTACGACTACTGGGTATGATGACGTAACCTTTGACCTGACCCCTTCAGGGACAGGTCAAAGGGCCAGCTGACGTCATGGTCAAGGGTTGTGCACCGTCGTGCTCAAGGGTCATGCACCGTCGTGGCCCAAGGTCGTATACCATCCTTGTTCACGTCGTGCGACCGTCGTACTCGCCATCTACGACAAGCTACGACCAGTAGAGGGGGCGGAGCAATACACGACTCGGGAGGGAAGGAGGGAGGGTCGTCTTCATGGGGATGCTAGGTAGGGATTTTCAAGGGGGGAGGGATTTAAGACGGAATCATTATTCATTGTGTGGAGGATCTTGATCCTTGTGGATATTGCAGGTGTTGCCAGACAGCCATCTATCACAAATTTATCACATCTTCCTCGATGACAAGCGATTAAATCAACTACGGGCTTCAATATGCATTAAAAAAAAAAAAAAATAGAAGAATCGTCACTAACAAGTGATCACACTCAAGTCCAAAAGGGCGAGAAGGGCGAAGGATTTAAGAAATAAATTGAGGGAAAAAAAAAAAAAAAAGAATTGGGTTTCCTGAGCGTCACTGGCAACTGAGCAGGCTGCAAGCCCCTCCCTGTTACGTCACTGTGACGTCAGCAGCCCATCCCAACGACTGCGGTAGTACTGGAAAAAACACGAACCGATGGAGGGATCTGGGAGGTGGTGGAGGAGAGGAGGGGGTCGCTTCTGCTGCTGGAGGAAGAGGAGGAGGTGGAGGAGGAGGTCGGGTGGCTCTCTCTCTCTCTCTCTCTCTCTCTCTCTCTCTCTCTCTCTCTCTCTCTCTCTCTCTCTCTTACCCCCCCCCCACCAACCCTCGTACCTCCTTCCCCCCTTCAGGCAGGACAGTGGTGGCACGAACTGCCGACCAGAAATTATCGACGTGACAACCCCTCAAGCCTCGTCACAAAATGCTGAGAGAGAGAGAGAGAGAGAGAGAGAGAGAGAGAGAGAGAGAGAGAGAGAGAGAGAGAGAGAGAGAGAGAGAGAGAGAGAGAGAGATGCGTGGGGGGGGGGGAAAGGAATTGTTTGGGGACGAGAGAGAGAGAGAGGAGGCTCCTGCTCGGTCATAAGGATCGGGGAGAGGAGAGGAGAAGGAAGGAAGGAAGGAAGGAAGGAAGGAAGGGGAGGAGGAGGAAGGAAGGAAGAGGAGGAGTGGGGTGTGATACGGGAATGGTAAATGGAATGGAAGAGGGAGGTCGTGGCAGACGAGACCTAGCGATACCATCAGTTATCAACCTCCTCCACCTCCTACCGACTCCCCCAAAGTCGCTCCTCGTCCATCTAGGTACGTGTGGCCAAGGGGGAAAGGGGGAGGAATGGTGATGGAGCAGGCAGGCCAGGGGGGTCGGGACGATGGAGAGAGAGAGAGAGAGAGAGAGAGAGAGAGAGAGAGAGAGAGAGAGAGAGAGAGAGAGAGAGAGAGAGAGAGAGAGAGTAACGGCATTATTGTTCAGCAGTGAAAAAGTGGGTGCTTTAAAAGAAAAAAAAAGTGTAGTAAAAAGTTCAGGGGTGTGTTGCATAGGGCCAGGGGAAGGTTAAAAGGGCCAGGGGAGTGTTAAATAGGGCCAGGGGGAGTATTATACAGAGCCAAGGGAATGTTAAATAGGGCCAGGGGTGTTAAATAGGGCCACGGGAGTGTTAAACAGGACCAGAGGTGTTAAACAGGGCCAGGGGAGAGTTAAATGGAGCTAGAGGAATGTTAAAAGGACCAGAGAGTGTTAAATAGGGCCAGGGGAGTATCAAACAGGGCCAGGGGAGTGTTAAATACGACCAGGGGAGTGTTAAATAGGGCGAAAAGTGTTAAACAGAGCCACGGGAGTGTTATATAGGGCCAAGAAAGTGCCACAGAAGGGCCAGGGGAGTGGCACAGAGGGCCAGAGACCTCTCTCTGAATACGGTAAGCAAGGCTGTGTTCAAAATGGAGCATGGCGCACGGGACGCGACAACACACACACACAAACACACGACGGGATAAGGAAGCGTACAGTAGGGCGTGTGTTAAAGAGGGATATGTAAGTCGGACCGTTAAAGAGAGACCGATATGAGAGAGGAATTTAAAGGGGCTGGTAAACAACAGGTCCGCCGATAGAGGTTGTGTTGGTGGTGAGGAGGAGAGGGTGGGTTGGAGGGGGGTGAGGCAGAGAGAGAGAGAGAGAGAGAGAGAGAGAGAGAGAGAGAGAGAGAGAGAGAGAGAGAGAGAGAGAGAAGGAAGTCCGCGGCCGGCGAACAACTACTTGCGCGGTCAGGTACAACTCCTGAGGGAGGGAAGACAGGTCTCCTCGTTGATATTCACAAGCCGCGGCATCCAGAGGCGGCGGTGAATGGCGGAGGAGGGGCGTTGTCCAAGGTACTTGCGTCATCAAGTGGTAATAGCCACCTGGGATGGACACACCGGCAGGAGGATGGAGAGACGTTACGTGGCCTCCTTCCCCGAGCGGTTCTGTATTGCCCGAGTTCCTACTACAGGAAGGCCGGACGCCCTTGGCGTTCTTCTTCTCCCTTCCTTCCTTCTTTCGGGTTACAGCGGGGTCCTACTGGATACCTCGTGAGGGTCTTCGGAGGTCTTCATCCCCTCATAGACCAGGCCTAGGTTGCTGGATTCGGGTCGTTGGTCGACCAAGTTGTTGGAAGCCGTAGCCCTCAGGCCCACACAGCCTGGCGGGTCTGGTACACTTCGTAAGGTACTTTGCCTCTACCGTGCATCCCACGCTGTTCCTGACTGTAGATGGCGAGGCGTTGAAGAGTCTTTGGCCCTGGGTGCTCACCTTTGGCGCACATCACACCTTTGTTTCGTGCCAGCAGAACGTTACTTCGGAATGTAAGTTGGGAACCATATCTTACTAGGATTTTCCTGATGCAGATGATGATATACTTCCCCATCTACGCTCCAGGTAGTGTACCCTAAGTGATTTCAGTCGTTCCCAATTCTTTAGTTCCTTTACCGCATTAATGTGGGCTGTGAGAGGATCTCTGGACACTTTCTCGATCTGCAATTCCGCTCGCGCTGAAGGGCGATGTTAGAACGCAACTATATTCAATTCAGGAAAGAATTAGTGTCCCGAATGATATCATCAACTGGTTTTTCTTACCTCGTCTTGAAAGTCCGCAGGAGCCAGCCTGCCATCTATTTGCAGGAGGCAGCCTTTGTTTCGTTGTGTTACCCGAAGGTTAGGTCGTTAAGACATTATTACTCCAAGGCCTTTTCACATTATCTATCCGGTTTATGATAGCGTCTTACGTCTGTCCGATATTTTGTTGTTTTTGATTTCTTCATTTTCCCCATAACGGAGGGGTTGAAAGTTATCATCCCCACTGACAACCATCTTGCTCCCAGTTGCCCAGTTAAAGACTTCGTCACTTTCTAGCCCTACTACGTTATCTGTTGACGTGAAGTGATTTTCACACTTTTATCACCAGCAAAAGAGGGTATGGCACTGTGGCTCGTGTTTGCATCAACGTCAGATATGAGAATGAGCATCAGAAGGGAGTGAGTGCTTTCTACACAGGGTTCTACAATGGGGCACTGATGATGGCACGGTTTAAAACTACGTGTTGTGGAGCAGCTGAGAGAGAGAGGCAAAAATCTTCCCCCCCTGAGACCATGTTATCTTACGTTATGTAGCCATGTTCACTTCCACAAATTCAGTCACCTCTTCAGGAGGACCCTGGCGAAGACTGTAATGGGAGTGCGATGGTACATGCTAGTGGTCGCTAGCTTTCTGGGATTGCTTTATATCTCCCACCTTCGTGGAGTGGGGCGATGTGGGTCAGTTTCAGACTCTCGGGAATGATGCCAGAATCTAGGTAGGGCTTTTCTCCTCTGTTTAGGTCATCGTCAGCCTTTCCCAATGTGTCTCATGCATCTCACAGACCCACCTCCTCCCACCTGATCCTTTTCTTATCAAAACTGAAATTGCTGAAAACATCTCCCCTGGTTCGTGTGTTCTGACTGAGCGGTTAGGCATCCAAGCTTGGCTTCTCCTTCAGCAAGGCTGTGTGATCCAAGTATGGGGTGTTGGTAATCATAACAATTATCACGTTCATATCATCTGTGAAGGTCTAAGTCTAGAATGTTATTTCCTAAGAGTTGGTTTCGTTCTCTGTTAGCTGACTTAGAACTTTTCACATCTGTGAAGGTCTAAGTCTAGAATGTTATTTCCTAAGAGCTGGTTTCGTTTTCTGTTGGCTGACTTAGAACTTTTCACAAAATCTGAATAATTTCCTCTATTTATTTATCTATTTATCTATTGCACCTGTTCGTCTGAGCTGCTTCCAGTGTCGGTAGCTCCCCGTTACGATGGTATTTCCTGCCTGTCTCCATTTACAGAGGGGGCGAACTGAGGTTTCCTGAGACAAACTTCTATTTGGTCCTGGGTTTCCGAGGAGGTCGAGACTTGATTCTGTATTTATTGTCTCGTAAATTCTTGGGGCTTTGGATCAGTGGGTCTACAGATCAATGCAATGACCTGGTTTTGGAGGGGGCCTTCATTCAGTAAGTTCCCTCCTGAAGATGACCTGGTTTGGGGGGCGCCTTCATTCAGTAAGTTCCCTCCTGACGATGACCTGGTTTGGGGGGCCTTCATTCAGTAAGTTCCCTCCTGTAGATGACCTGGTTTGGGGGGCCTTCATTCAGTAAGTTCCCTCCTGACGATGACCTGGTTTGGGGGGCCTTCATTCAGTAAGTTCCCTCCTGTAGATGACCTGGTTTGGGGGGCCTTCATTCAGTAAGTTATCTCATGATGATGACCTGGTTTTGGAGGGGGTCTTCATTCAGTAAGTTCCCTCCTGAAGATAACCTGGTTTTTGGGGGGGCCTTCATTCAATAGTTCCCTCCTGACGACGAGGCACCATCACTCCCCTCCTCCAGATCACATTACCTTACCTGGCCTCTCGAGACGAAAAGCTCCTGTAGGAGGAATCCGCCCTTCCTCTCTAATCCCTCTCCCCTCACCCCACACCCCTACCCAACTCCCTCCCTCACTTCTTGTCAATAGTTCTCCTCCGCTCGATCTTGCTCTCCTCTCCCAGGTCTTCGAGAGAGAGAGAGAGAGAGAGAGAGAGAGAGAGAGAGAGAGAGAGAGAGAGAGAGAGAGAGAGAGAGAGCTAAGCATAAGACTCAAGACCATCCTCATACCGTGCGTTTACAAGGGACCCCCCATTCCCCCCAGGAAGAACTAGGGCCCGTGCATAAGACCATAACCTACGTTGACAAGAAACCCAACTCCCAAGGGAAGTCCAGGGGCCCGTGCATAAGACCACCATCATAAGTCCAGGGGCCCGTGCATACATATGACCATCTTCATAACCTACGTCTACAAGAGACCCAACAACTCCCAAGGGAAGTCCAGGGGCCCGTGCATATGACCATCTTCATAGCCTGCGTTGACAAGAGACCCAACTCCCAAGGGAAGTCCAGGGGCCCGTGCATAAGACCACCTTCATAACGTACGTTTACAAGGAAGCCAACAACTCCAAAGGGAAGTCCAGGGACCCGTGCATACATAAGACCACCTTCATAACCTACGTCTACAAGAGACCCAACAACTCCCAAGGGGAGTCCAGAGGCCCGTGCATATGACCATCTTCATAACCTACGTTTTTAAGAGACCCAACTCCCAAGGAAAGTCCAGGGGCCCGTGCATATGACCATTTTCATAGCCTTATGTCTACAAGGGACCCAACTCCCAAGGGAAGTCCAGGGGCCCGTGCATAAGACCACCTTCATATGTTTACAAGAGACCCAACTCCTCCCAAGGGAAGTCCAGGGGCCCGTGCATATGACCATCTTCATAGCCTGCGTTTACAAGGGACCCAACTCCCAAGGGAAGTCCAGGGGCCCGTGCATAAGACCACCTTCATATGTTTACAAGAGACCCAACTCCTCCCAAGGGATGAACTGGGGCCCGTGCATAAGACCATCCTCATAGCCTTACGTCAACAAAGGACGACATCCAACCTTTCGCAAGTTCATCAAACAACCGAGAAATAAGAAGGTCGTAAATACATCATGTGTAGCGCTACAGGGAAGGTGTGGATGGGTGGGTGTGTGTGTGTGGGGGTTGGTAGTCTTGCCCTCCCCCCACCTCCACCGACGGGTCCGGGGAAAGTTTTAGACAACTGGCGGTGAAGTTGGCTTGGGGGAGGGGGGAGTGCCCCCCCCCCCCCCCCCTCGTGCAAGGGGTAGTGTACAGACGCAGGAAAAGTGTGTGGGACTGTGGGGGGGGGGGGAGGGGGGGAAATAGAAGGGGGACTCTGGGGGGAAACAGAAGGGGGGACTGTGGGTAAAAATAGATGGGGGACTGTGGGGAAAATAGAGGAGAGGGAATGTGGGGAAAACAGAGGGGGACTGTGGGTGAAAATAGAGGAGGGGGAATGTGGATGAAAAAAGAGGGGGACTGTGGGGAAAATAGAAGGGGACTGTGGGTGGAAAATAGAAGGGGGACTGTGGGGAAAATAGAAGAGGGACTGTGGGTGAAAGAGGGGGGACTGTTGGGGAATAGAAGGGGACTGTGGGTGAAAATAGAGGGGGACTGTGGGTGGAAAATTGAGGGGGACTGTGGGGGAAAATAGAGGGGGAATGCGGGGAAAATAGAGGGGGGGGGATATGTGGGGGAAAATAGTGGGGGATTATGGGGGAAAATACCACGCGATTGTGGGAGTGAACGTTCCAGACAGCTGAAGGAAAGTTGTGCTGAGTTCAGGCTACGGAGGACTGTGGGAAAATGATGTGGGACTGTGGGAAATGATGTGGGACCGTGGGAAAATGATGTGGGACTGTGAGAAATGATGTGGGACTGTGGGAAAATTATGTGGGACTGTGAGAAATGATGTGGGACTGTGAGAAATGATGTGGGACCGTGGGAAAATGATGTGGGACTGTGAGATATGATGTGGATCCGTGGGGAAATGATGTGGGACAGTGAGAAATGATGTGGGACTGTGAGAAATGATGTGGGACTGTGAGAAATGATGTGGGACTGTGAGAAATGATGTGGGACTGTGAGAAATGATGTGGGACCGTGGGAAAATGATGTGGGACTGTGAGAAATGATGTGGAACCGTGGGAAAATGATGTGGGACTGTGAGAAATGATGTGGGACAGTAGGGAGAAAATTCTGTAGGACCACGGAAAATAATGTAGCACAGCGGGAAATTTTCTCGGACCGTGGGAAATAATGGAAGATAGTGAGAAATTATCTCGGACCGTGGGAAAATCACGTGCGACTGTGGGGAAATAAAGTAGAACCGTGAAAAATGATGTGCGATTATGCAAAACCTGGGTGTGGGAAGTGAGGGAAAGGGCTGATGAACTGCTAGAAAACCCATAAGTACTGTGGTCATGAAAATGAAAAAAAAAATGTTTACAACAGTGGGAATGTTGTGTGCGACCTTGGGAATGTTGTGTACGACCGTGGGAATGTTGTGTACGACCGTGGGAATGTTGTGTACGACCGTGGGAATATTGTGTGCGACCGTGGGAATATTGTGTACGACCGTGGGAATGTTGTGTGCGACCTTGGGAATGTTGTGTACGACCGTGGGAATGTTGTGTGCGACCGTGGGAATGTTGTGTACGACCTTGGGAATGTTGTGTACGACCGTGGGAATGTTGTGTACGATAGTGAGAATGTTGTGTGCGACCGTGGGAATATTGTGTACGACCGTGGGAATATTGTGTACGACCGTGGGAATATTGTGCACGACCGTGGGAATGATGTGTACGACCGTGGGAATATTGTGTACGACCGTGGGAATGTTGTGTACCACCGTGGGAATATTGTGCACGACCGTGGGAATGATGTGTACGACCGTGGGAATGATGTGTACCACCGTGGGAATGTTGTGTACGACAACGAGAAAGTTCTCCTCCACTTTCGCGGGGGGGGGGGGGGGGGGGGGAAGGTGCGAAAGTCGCCACAACACAAACTGTGCGAAAAGCTGTCGAGGTCCTGGGAAAATGGGGTGTGTAGACTCCGTTGGAAAAAAAAAAGAAAAAAAAGCTATACAAAGTGATCACGTACAATTCACACGACCACCACCATGCTAGGGAAAAAAAGAGAGAGAAAATCTCTCTTTAGGGGCCGCGGAAAGAGACGTCTCTGTCGAGAGGTGTATTATATTCTGAGGTCGTGAGACACCGAGTGAGTGAGGAGTTGACTGTGAAAGAAAAGAATAAAAATATGAATGAGGGTTTGTGAGGGAAAACTGTGAGGTTATAGATGTGAGGTGTGAGGGAGAATTGAGATAGGGACCTGTTGTCCCCTGTCGTCCATGTCTGCTTCTAAAAAGGCATCGTGAACAAGTGAGAACAGAAGAACAAAAAAATATATATATGGAGGTTTTTTTGCCCTGCGTTTCTTCCTTGTTTCCCCCCATTTGTAAATAGTGTGGTTATTGAAACATCATCTTAGATTTATGCTAAAAAATCTCCCTCCACATAATACGTACAGGTTAATACGGTTTTCTTGTTGGTCCTTCTCTTTAGCTTCTCCTCCTTCGTCTCTCACCAACACTCCTTCTCCACCAAGCCTCCCTCTCCTACAATTCACTTCACAACACCCTCCCTCTCCTTCAATTCACCAACACCCTCCCTCCCTCTCCTAAAAATTCACTTCAACACCCTCCCTCCCTCTGCTACAATTCACTTCAACACCCTCCCTCCCTCTACTACAATTCACCAACACCCTCCCTCCTTCTCCTACAATTCACTTCACCAACACCCTCCCTCCCTCTACTACAATTCACTTCAACACCCTCCCTTCCTCTCCTACAATTCACTTCACCAACACCCTCCCTCCTTCTCCTACAATTCACTTCACCAACACCCTCCCTCCTTCTCCTACAATTCACTTCACCAACACCCTCCCTCCTTCTCCTACAATTCACTTCAACACCATCCCTCCCTCTCCTACAATTCACCAAAACTCTCCCTCCCTCTCCTAAAAATTCACTTCAAAACTCTCCCTCCCTCTCCTAAAAATTCACTTCAACACCCTCCCTCCCTCTCATACAATTCACTTCACAACACCTTCCCTCCTTCTCCTACAATTCACTTCAACATCCTCCCTCCCTCTCCTACACTTCACTGTACCAATACCCTCCCTCCCTCTCCTACACTTCACTGTACCAACACCCTCCCTCCCTCTCCTACAATTCACTTCAACACCCACCCTCCCTCCCTCTCCTACAATTCACTTCAACACCCACCCTCCCTCCCTCTACTACAATTCACTTCACCAATACCCTCCCTCCCTCTCCTACACTTAGCTGTACCAACACCCTCCCTCCCTCTCCTACACTTCACTGTACCAACACCCTCCTTCCCTCTCCTACAATTCACTTCACCAACACCCTCCCTCCTTCTACTACAATTCACCAACACCCTCCCTCCTTCTACTACAATTCACCAACACCCTCCCTTCCTCTCCTACAATTCACTTCAACACCCTCCCTCCTCTCCTACAATTCACCAACACCCTCCCTCCCTCTCTGTTTCAATTCCCCAACACTGCTTCTTCGCAAGGAGTTACCAGCCCGTTCCTTCCCAAGTCTCACTCGAATATACACACACACACACACACACACACACGAGACCATTCCATCTCGCAAGGTCTCTTCGATCTCCCTCGCCCAGGCTGGTGCTACAACGAGACATCGAGACCTAACAAATGTGGTTTGTGTGGCGGGGGGGGGGGGGGGGTGACTGACGTGGTTTGTGTGGCTGGGGGGGGTGACTGACGTGGTTTGCGTGGCTGGGGGGGTGACTGACGTGGCTTGCTGGGGTGTGTGTGTGTGTGTGTGTGTGTGTGTGTGTGTGTGAGAGAGAGAGAGAGAGAGAGAGAGAGAGAGAGAGAGAGAGAGAGAGAGAGAGTCAGTCATTCCCTGATTCTGTCGTCCCGTCTTGTCTTACACTCTCCTCCTCCTCCACCACTTCCCCCCTCTCCCACACCCTTTCCATTACGTCACACCCAGCAACAAACCATCACGGAGGGGGAGGAAGAGAGGAGGGAAGGGGCAAAACACACACACACACACACACACCTCACCACGGGAGACGCTGCTAAATACCATCTCCTTCTGCGCCTCCCCCTTCCCCCTTCCCCGTGCCTTTCCCCTTCCATCTCCCCCCAGTGTATCACGTCTCGCTAATCATAACCAGTCTACCAAGGGTGTAATAAAACGCTAAGTGTGCCGGGGAATCTGGTGGGGGGGGGGGCATGTCTGGGGGGGTGAGTCTGGGGAAGAAGGGAACTTTATTAGGAGGGGGAGGAGGAGGGGGAAGGAGGAGGAGGAGGGAAAGGAGGGTGTAATCTGGTCGAAGGGGGAGGAGGAGGTATGTCTGGGGGGGGTGAGTCTGGGGAAGGAGGGGGAGGAGGAGGGGGAAGGAGGAGGAGAAGGAGGGAAAGGAGGGTGTAATCTGGTCGAAGGGGGAGGAGGAGGAGGTATGTCTGGGGGGGTGAGTCTGGGGAAGGAGGGACCTTTATTAGGAGGGGGAGGAGAAGGAGGAGGAAGGAGGAGGAGGGGGACGGAGGAGGAGGAGGAGGGGGAAAAGGAGGGTTGGGGAGGGGGGAAGACAACGGGGTAGTGGTTGGGGGAAGGGGGTAAGGGTAAGGAAGGGAAGGGGGGAGGGGGTTTGGGGTTAGGGGTATGTTGGGTGTTTACGGTAAACAACAAACGACACACCACCTTCCCCCCCACCTCGGGGAACGCCAGTTTACCCCCCCTTCCCCCCCGATACAATCGCCCCGTGTCTATCTATACTCCCGACAATGGAATTAATTTCGGAAAAATGGTCCTGGGGGAAAGGCAGAGGGAGGGGAAGGAATAGGAGGAGGAGCAGGAGGAGGAGGAGGAGGAGGGGAAAAGAAAAGAAAAAAGTTGAGGACGCTGGCAACAGCCCCACCTCATATTTCCCCTCCTCCTCCTTCCCCCAGTGACGTCGTTGTGACGTCACCGTGACGTCAATGGCCGCACGCTGGACCGCTGGACCAAATTGCTGCACAGCAGTGGAGGCGGACGCGTGCCCCATGCAGAGAGACATGATGGGGAAAATGGGTAAAGAGAGTGGTGGTACAGCTGGAAAATGGGTTAATTGGGACTGAAGATGAGGGGTATGGGTTATTCTGATGATGCAAAACGGGAAATGGGTCAAGCGTACTGATAATGGGAAATGGGTTAAACCGATATCAATGCAGGGAAATGGGTTAAACCGATATCAATGCAGAGAAATGGGTTAAACCGATATCAATGCAGGGAAATGGGTTAAACCGATATCAATGCAGAGAAATGGGTTAAACCGATATCAATGCAGGGAAATGGGTTAAACCGATATCAATGCAGAGAAATGGGTTAAACCGATATCAATGCAGGGAAATGCATTCAACCGATACTAGTACAGGAAAATGGGTTAAACAATGAAAAGGGGAAATGGGTTAAACCGATATCAAAGCAGGGAAATGGGTTAAACCGATATCAATGCAGGGAAATGGCTGATACCGATACCAATGCAGGGAAATGGGTTAAACCGATACCACTGCAGGGAAATGGATTAAACCGATACCAATGCAGGGAAATGGGTTAAACCGATACCACTGCAGGGAAATGGGTTAAACCCATACCAATGCAGGAAAATGGGTTAAACCAATATCAAATAAGGTAAATGGGTTAAACCGATATCAAATAAGGTAAATGGGTTAAACCAATATCAAAGCAGGGAATTGGGTTAAACCGATATCAGAGCAGGGAAATGGGTTAAACCGATATCAAATAAGGTAAATGGGTTAAACCAATATCAAAGCAGGGAAATGGGTTAAACCGATATCAAAGCAGGGAAATGGGTTAAACCAATATCAAAGCAAGGAAATGGGTTAAACCGATATCAAAGCGGGGGAAATGGGTTAAACCGATATCAAAGCAAGGAAATGGGTTAAACCGATATCAAAGCAGGGAAATGGGTTAAACCGATATCAAAGCAAGGAAATGGGTTAAACCGATATCAAAGCAGGGGAAATGGGTTAAACCGATATCAAAGCGGGGGAAATGGGCTAAACCGATATCAAAGCGGGGGAAATGGGTTAAAATGACACTAGGAAGAAATAGCGAAAGAAAAAGAAGAATGAAAGGAGTGGACACTGAAGAGAGAAATGACGAGCGGTAAAATGGCGAATGTGATAATACAAGAGGCTGATCCGCAAGGGAAACACGTAAGCCAAGAGACATGAGGTGAAATGCCTGAGACACGTCATAATACAGAATTCAATAAAAAATTATAATACAGTTTCATCCCGTAAATAAATGGTATGAGAAATAATAATAATAACAATAATAATAATAATAATAATGATAATAATAATAATAATAATAATAATAATAATAATAATAATAATAATAATAATAATCTTTCCTTTTTTCTTTCAAACTATTCGCCATTTCCCGCGTTAGCGAGGTAGCGTTAAGAACAGAGGACTGGGCGTCTGAGGGAATATCCTCACCTGACCCCCTTCTCTGTTCCTTCTTTTGGGAAATTAAAAAAAAAACGAGGGGAGGATTTCCAGCCACCCGCTCCCTCCCCTTTTAGTCGCCTTCTACGACACGCAGGGAATACGTGGGAAGTATTCTTTCTCCCCTATCCCCAGGGATAATAATAATAATAATAATAATAATAATAATAATAATGATGATGATGATGATGATGATGATATATGATAATAATAATAGATAATAATAATAATAATAATAATAATAATGATAATAATATGATAATAATAATAATAATAATAATAATAATAATCATAATAATAATAATAATAATACGAACATGGAAGAGGAAGAGAGTTGAATGTATGGATGGGGAGGGCAACAGGATATGTGATGAGCAGGGACAGAAATGGTTAAAACCTGAGTTATAGATGGATAGATAAATAGACAGATACAGAGAGAGAGAGAGAGAGAGAGAGAGAGAGAGAGAGAGAGAGAGAGAGAGAGAGAGAGAGAGAGAATATTGATAATAATAAAGGGCGAAAGAAGAGAAAAGCAGAGAACAGTACAAAAGGGGATGAGGAAAGGGGGGAAAGGAAGGGAGATGGGAGAGAGAAAGAGAGCGCTGAAAAAAAGCGTTTAAAGGGGGAGGGGGGGGGGTGTGAACTGGAGAAAACGGAGGGAGTGAACAATGGTAGACAATACGAAAAAAAACAAAAATCAAAAGTTACTGATAAAAAAAAGTACTAGAAATGTTAATCCGATCTATCAAAAGGCTTCCCAGGGAATGGGAGTAAAGAGAGAGAGAGAGAGAGAGAGAGAGAGAGAGAGAGAGAGAGAGAGAGAGAGAGAGAGAGACGACCCCCCCTTTTTTTTTTCTAAATCTTTAAGCATTTCCCTTCAAAGATGACCTGCTAAACCCCTGCATTTGCTTATCATGTCCCAACCCACCCATCTCCCCCGTCCAACCCCATCCCCACATACTGATATCTCTCCATTACTCGCACGCCCTTTGATCACTCCTCATCCTGGTCCCTCCCTTCCCTTCCCCACACACGACATCTATCCCAGTCCCCCACTCGACGTCTACCCCAATCCCCTTGTCGTTCTCAGGGTCGTCGAACTCAATGGTCGTCGTCTCTGATCCCCTATTTCTTTCTTTTTTTCTTTCCTGTCCTGGGTAGTCGTTTTCCCCGACCTTCCTGACAGCAAAGCGCCAGTTGGTAGCTGGCTATGTCATCATCAATGGTCGTCCGGCATCGCTTACACTCGTCCCTCTTCGCTGATGTCGCCGCACTGTCGTTCCGTATCGTCTAGGTTCGCTAAGTCGTCCCTGGTCGTCGTAGTGGCTCTAGCTGTCACTGGTCGTCATGGTAGCTCGTCGTCCCTGGTCGCCACAGTGGCTCTAGCTGTCTCTGGTCGTCATGGTAGCTCGTCGTCCCTGGTCGTCATGGTAGCTCGTCGTCCCTGGTCGTCATAGTGGCTCTAGCTGTCTCTGGTCGTCATGGTAGCTCGTCGTCTCTGGTCGCCACAGTGGCTCTAAATGTCTCTGGTCGTCATGGTAGCTCGTCGTCCCTGGTCGTCACAGTGGCTCTAACTGTCTCTGGTCGTCGTGGTAGCTCGTCGTGTCCTCAAAACTGCTCCTCTACCGTCTCGAATAAAATGTAAACAAATGGGTCCTATATGACTGGTCGTTTCACTGTCGTCGCGAGTGGTCAGAAGTACGCTACTGTGTCGTTTCCGTCTACCCTCTCTCTCTCTCTCTCTCTCTCTCTCTCTCTCTCTCTCACTTTAGCCATCACGTTCGCTAATACACACGACCGTTGGCGGTCGTCGAGGCCACGCAACAGGAGAGTCGTCGTTGCCGTCAACGGTCGCGCCGTTGGGGGGGGGGCAAACGGGACGAGGCAGCCACGACCTTCTCTGACACCTCTCTCTCTCTCTCTCTCTCTCTCTCTCTCTCTCTCTCTCTCTCTCTCTCTCTCTCTCTCTCTCTCATGAACGTGTCCACAGCGTAGGACTCTTAACCACCTCAAACGCAAAATAAGTACGACCCCTGAGAGTCGTACCGCCATATAACAGGACCCACCTGTTCTTCCAAGAAAGCTTTCAATTGGTCAAGACATCCACGAAGGGGGAGTCTTGCTCCAGAAATCCCTAACCACCTTCTTAAAATCTCCGGGGGAGAGTTTGGGGAAGCATTTTCTTCCTCCTGATGAACATTCTTGGCTGTGTAGTGTGTGTGTGTGTGTGTGTGTGTGTGTGAACCTACTCCTGTAGGAGGAGGCTGGTTTGAAAGAGGTGGTGAGGAAGATGGAGGGCGGAAGAGAAGGAAGGAGAAAAAGAGGAGGAGGAGGAGGAGGAAGGAAAAATGGAGGAGGAGGAAGGAGAAAAAGAGGAGGAGGAAGGAGAAAAGAGAAGGAGGAAGGAGAAGAGGAGGAGGAGGAAGGAGAAAAAGAGCAGGAGGAAGGAGAAGAGGAGGAGGAGGAGGAGGAAGAAGAAGAAAAAGAGGTGGAAGGAAAAGAAAAGAGGAGGAAGAAGAAAAAGAGGAGGAAGGAAGAAAAAGAGGAGGAAGGAAAAATAAGAGGAGGAAGAAGAAAAATAGGAGACTCCTTCAAGGAAGATAATTCAAGGACATGTAAATCCCTCTTAAGCCATGGGTATGGGGCGAAGCACCCGTCGCTCATGGGCCACCCTGAGATCATCTACCTGTGGCAGCAAGCATCACCAAGAGTCCTCCTCCCATGAGACGAAATCATCTTTAGGCACGAAGGAAAACATCTCCTTAGTGAACAGAAACAGGCACAAAAAGGGGAACATCTCTCTCTCTCTCTCTCTCTCTCTCTCTCTCTCTCTCTCTCTCTCTCTCTCTTTAGTGAACAGAAACAGGCACAAAAAGGGGAGCATCTCTCTCTCTCTCTCTCTCTCTCTCTCTCTCTCTCTCTCTCTCTCTCTCTCTCTCTATACTGAACAGAAACAGGCACAAAAAAGGGAACATTCTCTCTCTCTCTCTCTCTCTCTCTCTCTCTCTCTCTCTCTCTCTCTCTCTCTCTCTCTCTCGAAAACGCGTGTCCTTACCTTAAGAACACATCTATGGACCTTGAGAAGTACCCGAGGTCAAATGCACACACTCCCGGACAAAAAAAAAGAGAAAAAAAGAAAAGAAAAAAAAGAGCAAGCTCTAGGAGGGAGGGAGGGAGGGAGAGAGGAAGGGAGGGAGAGAGGGAGGGAGGGAGGGAGGGAGGGAAGGGTAGTGGTTGTTGCTTCGATGAAAGGACGAGCATTCGTAAACAACCTTCCGTAACTCTCCTAAGAAGGATCCTCCAATCAGAGCGGACCGTAGGTCACACAAGGTCACCGTAACGAGGAGCTCCTCCCTGCGAGCCGGGGAAACATTACTGACCAATGAGAAATACGCTGAACTCTGGCCGAACATCTGACGGGTCAAGGGGAAACATCCCGGCAGTGGGGGAACAATTTCCAGGCGACGAGGGGGACAGGGAACAATTTCCAGGCGACAGGGAGGGGGTCAGGGAACAATTTCCAGGCGACGAGGGGGACAGGGAACAATTTCCAGGCGACAAGGGGGACGTGAACAATTTCCAGGCGACGAGGGGGACGGGGAACAATTTCCAGGCGACAAGGGGGACGGGGAACAATTTCCAGGCGACAAGGGGGACAGGGAACAATTTCCAGGCGACGAGGGGGACAGGGAACAATTTCCAGGCGACAAGGGGGACAGGGAAACAATTTCCAGGCGACGAAGAACATCTTAAACAAACCGTAAACATCTAAGGGTCATTAGGACGATGAAGCGAAAATTACGGCAATATTTCACATCATGTAGAATTATGTGGAAGCCATGGCAGTCACTTCCGAAGCTGCCAAGATATACATATGGTGGGTCATGGTAAGGCTGGTCACTGTCTGTGCTCGACACTCGACATCGTCATAAGAGACGTCGTTCAAACGTTCAAGACATGACAATACGTCCATGACAGCCGGGAAGGCAAGACAGACAGCTAATCTATGATGACTGTACAAACAACAACAACAATAACAACAACTCAAGATTGACATGCAATGATAAAAGAGCTTTCAAAAAAAAAAAAAAAAAAATGTCAGCTCACACCGAGGCAGTTTTGAATCTCAAAATTCTATTCGATTCTAAATCTGCAACAGCTTGTGCTACTGATCACGAGCAGTCAACATCACACACCTGGTTTCTGACCTGGCGACAAACTCGCACCAGACCTTGGCTTGGGACCTGTGCACCAAGTCATCGGGGCCATTTGGACCTGTCTACTCCAGTCAGATATGGCTCTGGACCTGCAGACCTGGCTGATACAATCGCCACATAACTGACTTTCGGACCTATGGACCTGGCGATGCACATAACTGGCTTGGTAGGTGTGGACCAAATGGCTACAAAACTGGCTTGGGGCCCTGTGGACCAGGCTTGAGGGGGGCCTGAAAACCCCGATACGAGGCCTGGGTCGAAGCGGGCGTTTTCGCCCGTAAAAAAAACTCACCATAAATACAGAGAACACGACCTGTGCTGGTATACATGTAGCGAATATGTGGGTCCCTCAGCCTTACCCGGTCCTGCTATAACCCAGTAAATATACTGCCCTATGAGCCATAGCAAGTGGGGCTGTATATATCAAGTGGTTCAGTAAAGTGTTCAACGCACCGCACTCGACCCTGTGTGGGAACTAACGCACTTCACTCAACCCTGTGTGTGTGGAGGGGACGACCTGGTGCTCAAGCTCTCACAGGGCCACACTTAATGCACACCACACCGCACTCCAACCACAGAGACCGCGTTTATATCGTGCCACACAAACCGCACTTGTATGGTGCCGCGATTCTGTCGGTCTGAGATGCTTGGGACTGAACAAATTATTTGTCTATCCATCTCTCTCTCTCTTTGTGTATGTGTGTGTGTGTGTGTGTGTGTGTGTGTGTGTGTGTGTGTGTGTGTGTCCTGGGATGTAAGACTCATGTGTGAGAACACAATGAGGAGTCTGAGGGGGACGGGTGGTGTGACTGGATAAGGGCTGACGTACGTGCTTAGCAGTGTGGGTGGCGTTGTGGGGCAGCTGCGAAGAGAATCTCAGGATTGTGGGTGAAGCAACGTGGTAAGGAGCCCGCCTGTGGTGGTGTGAGGTGCCCTGTGTTGCGACGGGAAGAACCCGCGCAGGAGGCAGCTCGAAGTGAGAGTATACAACTCCGTTTGAAGCTGCAGACGTTCACTTTCTGTTGTCAATCAATGTCCCAACGCAGAATCGTTTGCGAACTGCGATGGCTTACAGTGGCTAACGATAGTTTACACTCATTAATATCAGTTATATATACGACGAACAGAAGTGGTCCCAAGACTGATCCCTGAGGCACATCACTTGTTACGTCCAACCATTCTGAGACTGGAACATTCATTCAGCAGGAGAAGTAGTAACTCTGCCACAAGAATTGCCGCTCATAAATGTCTTACAATGAACAAAGACTGTGGCAACACCACGCTCAGAATGTCATTCTTATATAAGGATGACATGAAGAAATAATTCAGAGGCTTAGAAATGTCTCCTGTTGCAATCATGTCGGCGTGTTTACATGCTGCTGGGTTATAGGGTTTATGTGTTTATTGGCGGCTACATTATTCGAAAATCCGTACCATACACGTCACCGACGGGTCGCATCTATGGCTAGGTACCAGTGTCAGCCCCAAGGGGTCAGCAGCTTCCCTGACCTTTACATCTGTCACCTCACACCCTTTACGGACAATGCCTTCATCATTCCTATCGTCATGACCTCTTACCTTTCATACTGGTGGTCGTGACCCCATACAGAGGGTCGAGACTGTCATCCTAGAACCAAGAGCCGAGTTGTCATGCAATTGTTCAGGGATCTTCCCTTTCAGAATCGCAACCATGATTACCCTCCGGTTCAGGTCATGGCCACCAGCACGCTTGTCTTTCTCGAGGCCAAAGAACCAACCCTGCTGAACCCATGGTTGCGACAGCCAGCTTGTCCTGCCCAGATATGATTCTCCACCTACCCTGGCCATGGCTTCGAAACCCTAACCCATACGAAATCCTATTCAAGGCCTGGTTTCCCAGCTTGTCGTATCTACGAACACCAGGATCCACTCCCGGAGCATATCCATGGCCAAGATCCCTACCTGCCATACCCAAAGCTAAGTCCCCTTCATTTGGCGTATCAAGGATCACGTCTTCCTCCCCAGCCATTCAGTAATATCCATGACCAGGACAAATGTACGTGTTATCGCCACGGCCAAGATCAAGAAGGTAGCAATATCTTCGGCTCTGACCCCCCTCCATATGTCCTCTACCCACAGCCGTGTGACCCTACCTATCATAGCCTTCATCACACCACAAGTCATATTTATGATCCAAGCCATCGCCTAACACTAAATCTGCCTTTGTGACTCAAGACCCAATCCTACACATAGCCAGAACCCCTTCATCTATCTTGCCTATAGCCAGGACCCATTTGCTTGTCTTACCATTGCCAGGTATTCGATATCAGCCTGGATTATCCAGCCCCCTCCATACTTCCACCTCTCATATACATGGTTACCTCAGTCTGTCCTACCCATAGAAAGCAGCCCTGTACTGTCACATTGAGGGGCGCGAGGTTCCCGTACCTTCATCTTCCATAACCACGGCCTCATTTCATAGTCAAGGTTACTCCCGGCAGTCGTATCCATGTCAAGGAGCTTCCTACTTTATCATACCCAAGGGGAGGAGCCTCGCCTCAACCCGCCATACACTTGGCCAGGACGCCTAAACGGAGGATACCTCCTCCGGCCGATTGAGCCGAGCTGTCGTAAAATGCCAGACAAGAATGCCATCATACCCATGGTCAGAGATCTCCATCGGATATACCTAGAGCCAGCCATCATACCCATGATCAGAGATCCCCATCAGATATACCTGTAGCCAGGACCCCTTACCTGTCATACCCATGACAATGACCCCTCATCTGTCATACCCTTGGCCAGGATCCCATCCCTGTCATACCCGTGGCTAGGACCCATTCACCTGTCATATCGGAGACCTGAAACTCCCTTCATCTGTCATACCTGTGACCTGGAGTCCCCTCACCTATCATACCTGTGGCCAAGTCGCCCCAGCCCCTCCCCCCCACCTGTCATACCCGCAACCAAGGCCTCCCTCACCTATCATACACGCACATGCCCCCCACCTACCCTCCCTTCATTCCGTATTCCTAGCCAGGACTTCTCCCCATCCCACGTCAAATTGATCTAGGGGCCTCCTCGTCACGATCGGGGGTGGGGGGGGAGGCAGGTGGTGTCCCCGCCGATATACTGCTGCTGGTCAGGTGGAATATCGTCCCACCTACGAGACGAGTTCAATATCATCTTCGTCAGAAAGATCACAGACAAGAAACGTGCTCTCCACACGTGACCAAAGCTGCGTCACAAACCCTAGACAACTCGTCCTCGTCTCACAACCTGTAGATGATAACGACCGACCAAATAGGGAAAACCCAAGGTTCTGGTACTCATACAAGCCAGGTGCTCTGGGGCGTGAGGACCTACCACGGCTGACGACGACGACGACGACGACGACCGACTTACCTTGCATGGCTTGAAAATGCCCATTATCACAGACATGTCGATGAGGCGTCGTATCCTGCCCCTTCCGTCCTTGTGGCCCGAGCGACGACCAGACCGGGAGCCACATTCGTGCTTGGAGCGGCCCTTCGGGAAGCACCCGGACTCTGCCACGTCAGGAGGGCAGTCGGACTCCCAGGACGATGCCCTCGAGAGCCGCCCGCCGCAGGGGCAGGTCGGTGCGAAGCGTGGGTCGGGCACGCCATCGGGGAGGTCATGTGTGATCCGGTGGTGTGGGTGGCAGGACCTGGCGTCCCACGCCTGGTGGTGGTGGTGATGGTGGTGGGCGCGGTGGTGGTGGCCGTGGTGGTGGTAGTGGTGGTGATGTGGGGACTCGTAGAATGTAGCCCCTGGTGACACCAGGTCCGGGTGATAGTTGGCAGCCTCGTGCACGGGGCTTACATCCCTGGAGGGTGGTCTGGAAGGCGGTCTGGAAGATGGCCTGGAAGATCCCCTGGAAGGCCCGCGGGAAGTACCTCTTGAGGGCGGCCTGGAAGGGCCGGGCCCACCGCCAGCCGCCTCCGCCAGCCCCCGCGTGCCGCCTCCTCCCCCGCCCTTCTCACGGTGCTTACTCTTGAGCAAGAGCTGCATTCTCCATTCGACAACTGTGAGGGCTTCCAGGCCGGTGGCTGGGTGGGTCTAGCGAGGTATGAGAGGGTGGGGGGGGCGGTGTGCCTTACACCGCCATCACGCCCACACCTGGGCCGGCTCCCGCTGCGGGATTCGAAGCTTGGGGCGGCCCAGGAAGAAAAAAAAAAAACGTCCCTCAAGACCTGACTGCGAGGAAATATAGTGTCTCGTGGCACTCAGGTGTTCCTTTACGCCCGGATCACTCGCTCGGGGGCGGCCGCACTGTAGGGCAGCACTGCATAACGCCCGCTTCTCGAGGTGTCACCTCCGGAAGAGGGAGGAGGTGTGTTGTTCCTGTGACGACCACCAAGTTCTTACAAACACCGAAAGTCTTCAAAACACCGCCAGCAGCCGATGGCCCTCAACCAGGACAGCTGGGAGCCAGATGGGACACCACCTCCGGGCACTCCAAGGATACGTTTTATTATCAGTGAGGCAAATGCCCCCAAAAGTCCTGATATCCTTCAGCGCTCTCCGCGGCGATGGTGTCTAAGGACACCGGTTGCTTACAGTTCGCATGGCCTGGCTCTTCAGGTTTATTGGGTAAAGGAGGTAGGTAGGTAGGTAGGTAGGTAGGTAAGATGCTCTAGGTGGAGGAGGGAAAAGGAGGGCGGCTGAGGGATGACGAGGGTGTGGGTGTACGTCTCGATCAGGACCCCGGTCACCTCCTTGTCAACTCCTGCACTCGTATCCTCAGCGACACTAAAGGGCACCGTCGGCCGAATGGGAGCGCCGCTGCCGCCACAGTACGACCAAATGATGGGAGCCTCTGTTGACTAGTGTTGGTGTGCTTGTTGCCCCAGGATCGGGGGGTGGTGGTGGTAGTGGTGGTGGAGGTGGTGGTGGTGGTGGTAGGGGGGGAGCGACGGGTGTGCTCTAGCGTGCGTGCGTGTCAGTGAGGCGCTACGTGAGGACTAAAGGCCAGCGAGCTGAACTACCCCCCAGCAGGAGCGGCAGGAAGGTTGTGGTGGAGAGAGAGAGAGAGAGAGAGAGAGAGAGAGAGAGAGAGAGAGAGAGAGAGAGAGAGAGAGAGAGGAGGAGGAGGGGAGGGAGGGAGGCACATCGATCCGCGCAACGCCACACAGCCATCGTTGGCCAGGGACCCGCTCGCTCGCTCGCTCGCTGCCCTGGCCCACCAGCCCGCCCCTCAGCCCGGCAAGAGCCACAGCATCAGCCCAGGGGGAGGCTTCATCATCATCGCCATCACAACAACAACAGCTGCGGTGGTGAGGCGCCCGTCTACGTCGTCCTCAGCTCCCACAGGATCATCCTCATCACCACAGCATCCGACACAACCCCTTCGCCCTCCTCACCGTCAGCAGCCACCAGCTAGAAATAGGCGCATCAACCCTCCTTCTCCCAACAGGTCCTCCATCTTCTTCAACACCGCATCTAATGGTACAACCCCCCCAACTCCCCTCTACTTTCACGGCCATCAATGCATGACATCACAATCACCCTTAGCGACTTGATGTCAATCACTATCAATAGCTCCTTTTTTGTGTGTGTGTGTGTGTGTGTGTGTGTCCGGCATCGCTCTCACTATCTTCTCACCTTATGTAGCCGTCATCATCACCATCACGTCACCTCTGTACTTAGGGACCAACCTCAACATTATCCATATATATATATATATATATATATATATATATATATATATATATATAGTGACAACTTCACTATCATCATCAATGGCTTTGGCATCAACACCTTCTCCATCAACACCAGTGCTGCCATCTTCATGAGCCTCAACCATAGCCTCCTCAAGGAGATCATTATTCCAATTGGATCGTTTTCCCTTTCACCATCACGATCACGAAAGGGGGCATCAACACGCATGCACCACCTTCATCACGTCGATCGTTCACTCTACAAAAACCATCATTATTCATCAGCGCTTTCACCTTCATGATCACCATCGTCAGTGAGATTGTGAAGTGTCATCATTACACTCACTTTCCTCATCCTACCCACAGTCAAACTCCGTCCATAACAATGATCATCACCCAGCCTAGCTACACGGTCATCAATATTCATCACAATATTTGACCACACATAACCTACCTTTCTAGATTGAAGTCACTTCTAAGTCAATCGTGTGTGTGTGTGTGTGTGTGTGTGTGTTATTTTACCGACTTGTTCTGCACGGGGAGTGAAGAGAACATTCGTGGGGGCCTTCCCTGTCTCTTTTGAACATTCTCTACCACTCAAAGCAACATCTTTAAATCCGTATGTGTTACCCGCATTAATCACCTTCTCTGTCCCTTTCTCCTCCATTCATCGCCCACGCTTCGTCATATAAAAGGACGTCTTTACATCTTCGTTAATAATTAAGTTTCTTGCTTCGCGTTTCGTCCTCTGGTTAATCCTTTATCCCTAACATCTCTCTTTGAATATATGTTCACTGTTCACGCCATCGACAGGTGTGTGTGTGTGTGTGTGTGTGTGTGTGTGTGTGTGTGTGTGTGTGTGTGTGTGTGTGTGTGTGATCATTGTGTATGGTACGCAATGGGAGGGGGGGGGGGGGTTCTACGCTCGCGGGTGTGTGTGTGTGTGTGTGTGTGTGTGTGTGTGTGTGTGATCATTTTGTATGGTACGCAGAGGGAGGGGGGGATGGGGGGAGGTTCTACGCTCGCGGGGGGCGTCATCTCTTGAACTTTCTCTACGTCCAACAAGTACTCAAATATCTATCTCCAGTCAGGCCTCACACTTTCATCACTTACCTTATTCCATTCGTGTGTGTGTGTGTGTGTGTGTGTGTGTGTGTGTGTGTGTGTGTGTGTGTGTCCAGAAAGGCTAACGAGATCCCCAGGCTGGTTTGAGGTCACGGTTGAAGTATGGGAAGGATGACCGTATCGTTAAAGAACCAGTGACCTGATGTGACCTCACTTAACCTTTGCTTTTCCAGTGTACGTACTTAATGTTAGAGACAGACAGCTTCCCATCACACATTCACTGCCAGCAAACATACGTGAGGTAGATCAACACGGTAAGGGAAGTTTTGCGGAGCCAAATGCCATGGTTTGTCAGTTGCGTATTTAGTGGTGATTAGCTGAACTTGTACAAGGGCGTAGGCCTATCAACTACCAGGGTAATCATGGCCATTAACGTTAAGTTATAATCACTAATAGAAAAAAATCGCGAACATTGTTTTTTTTTAGGTGTTCTAGATAATACGACCAAACACACTCTCAATATATATATATATATATATATATATATATATATATATATATATATATATATATATATATATATATATATTTTTTTTTTTTTTTTTTCATACTATTCGCTATTTCCCGCGATAGCGAGGTAGCGTTAAGAACAGAGGACTGGGCCTTTGAGGGAATATCCTCACCTGGCCCTCTTCTCTGTTCCTTCTTTTGGAAAAAAAAAAAAAAAAAACGAGAGGGAAGGATTTCCAGCCCCCGCTCCCTTCCTTTTTAGTCGCCTTCTACGACACGCAGGGAATACGTGGGAAGTATTCTTTCTCCCCTATCCCCATATATATATATATATATATATATATATATATATATATATATATATATATATATATACATATATATATATATATATATATATATATATATATATATATATATATATATATATATACATATATATATATATATATATATATATATATATATATATACATATATATATATATATATATATATATATACACACACACATTATCCCTGTGGATAAGGGAGAGAGAATACTTCCCACGTATTCCCTGCGTGTCGTAGAAGGCGACTAAAAGGAGAGGGAGCGGGGGGCTGGAAATCCTCCCCTCTCGCTTTCAATTATCCAAAAGAGGGAACAGAGATGGGGGCCAAGTGAGGATATTCCCTCTAAGGCTCAGTCCTCAGTTCTGAACGCTACCTCGCTAACGCGGGAGATGGCGAATATGTATAAAAAGAAATTAATATATACATATATACGTTATCATCAACATGAGATATACATATACTCACCAATCTATTATCGTCCGGTTATAAGCGCCTACTTCATAATGTTTTTATCTACTATATGACGAGAAGTCCATAGCCCCATAAGAAAATTTACATACAGCAACAGACAAGATAGATCATACTAAATACAAATGATACCGTTTGAAGAAGAAGAAAAAAAATTGCTTAAACGAAGGTAGGTAGTCCCATGCATGTTATATACTTTCAATTACCTATCTTTAAGATGAAAGAAAAAAAAAAATTCTGAGGTCTACGGGGATGATGAGGTAGGCCAGCAGCCACCCATCTTCATCCTCTACAACGAGGGAAGTACAAGAAATCTACGCTATAAATCCCGTTAAATAACATGGCATAAAGTTCGTTGTCATGCTTGTCATTCCCTTATCTGTGCTTGTAAGACGAGGGAGTGAATGTCTGCGCGCGCGGAGTGTGTGTGTGTGTGTGTGACCCGTTAAGCCTGTGTGACCCTAACATGCGTACTACATGTGGTGTATGTCTATGTGCGAAAGTTGTAGCCGCGGCTACTCTCATACATACAATGGGGGGTGAGGGGCATACGACCGTGAGCGACACACCCCAACCACTGCTTACCTCACCAATGTGAGGGGGAGAAAAAATCGGCATTTTAGACCCTCACGACGACCCCAAATTGGGCCCCCAAATTTAGAAGGGATGTCTTTAGTATCATTTTTACCCCATTATTTAAAAAAAAATTCCCCCCTAAAATATAGAATAGATATCCTGTGCTTAGCTCCCTGCCCGAGCTACGACGAACGAAAACGGGAACCTAACCTAAACTGCATAGCTCTACCAATTATTTTTTTTCTTCTTCCTCAGTTCGAAATGACGTTTTCTCGACCTATTTCAGGAAGTCAATGGGATTTTTTTAAATCTTTCTTTTGCCGCATATGAATCAGTCACTTCCCCCCCGCGCGTGAAATGAATATTTAGCCTCAGACATGACGATGAATATACGTTGATCCCCACAATGGTCAAAAAAGCCTTCGATCTCTTTTGACCGCATAGAAAACGAAAGACTTCCAGTAACGGCCGGTTCAAACTGGCTTCTTAACCACTTGTGGTGATCGGACAAGTCGAAACGCTGCTCTTTCTTCTCCGGAATAAAGATATCATTCATCGTCATTTCCGAGTCTTTAGAGTGTCTGAGAGTCATTGAGGAAAAGATCGGAAAAGGCCAAACCACTTGGCGAAACGGGTCGAAAGAGACGAACACATTGGACTGGAAAGTCACACGTCCAGCCAGCCAGCTTCCAGGCTGATGGGTCTTAGAACGTACACGAGAATTACGTCCCTCAATCACAATGAATGACCCACTACCACTGCTCAGATATCAAGGTGATTTTCGGGATACGCGGAATGATATGTAAAGGCAAATGACAAAAAAAAAAAGATAAAAGACCCACAGAAGTTTATATACATACATACTATATATATATATATATATATATATATATATATATATATATATATATATATATATATGTGTGTGTGTGTGTGTGTGTGTGTGTGGGTTGGGCCATTCTTTCGTCTGTTTCCTTGCGCTACCTCGCTAACGCGGGAGACGGCGATTAAGTATAACAAATAGGAGTATGAAATGTATAATGTAGGGCTACAGTACTTGTCGACATAAACAATACGAAATCGCGCTTGTTTTATTTCTGATAGACTCAACATATTTCTCAAACCGCTTTGGGAGTACAGGCCGAAATTTCATAGGGGAAATTCCACCAGAGCTTCATCAAATGTTTCAAGTTTTAATATGTAGAGAAGAACGAACCCCCGAGGCGTGGGTGGGTTTCTGTGTGGGTGGGGTTCCAGGGGGTTAAGGATGGATAGGCTCCAGTGTTAGTGGAGTGGGATACGGGGGTGGGTGGGTGGGTTTCTATGTGGGTGGGTTGGGTTTAGGGTAGTGCGATGGGTTCGAGCGACGGTGGGGGTGGGATAAAGGGGTGGATGGGTACTTGTATCAGTGGGACGGGTGGGTTGCTGCGACGGTGGGTTAGGTGGGTTGCTGCGACGGTGGGTTAGGTGGGTTGCTGAGACGGTGGGTTGGGAAGAGGAGGTTACAAGCCCTGGCCGTCATCACCTCCGCCACAAGCATCGACATGGAAGACACCCTGGACGTTTTACACACACGCCCCTACAACCTCATTACCCACGCCCGGGTCTGGCATCCACCAAGGCGTGGTTCACGCCCTAACCAACAAGGCGCGGTGCATACCCGACTCAACAAGGCGTGGTACAACGATCGACCGAACAACGCTTGCTGTACACGCCATCATTACTCCCAGTTCCCTTGCTCAATATATATATATATATATATATATATATATATATATATATATATATATATATATATATATATATATATATTTTCTTTCATACTATTCGCCATTTCCCGCATTAGCGAGGTAGCGTTGAGAACAGAGGACTGGGCCCTTGAGGGAATATCCTCACCTGGCCCCCTTCTCTGTTCCTTCTTTTGGAAAATTGAAAAAAACGAGAGGGGAGGATTTCCAGCCACCCGCTCCCTCCCCTTTTAGTCGCCTTCTACGACACGCAGGGAATACGTGGGAAGTATTCTTTCTCCCCTATCCCCACCACCTGTCAGTGATCTCAGCTCATCACAATTCACCACACTGGATTATTCACCTTCAATCGTCATGCCATTCACTCTGGAAATCACCAAGCCACATGGCCATCACAGACACAGACACACACACCATGAAGTAAACGGTAGCAGCAGGCACGTGAGCCAAGGTAAACATTTCTAGGGAGGAGGCGGGCAAAGTCCATGCATCAAACTAATTCTATGGCCAAGAAAACTTGTGGATATTTCGGGTCTGGGATTTTAGCACTGGTCATCTCTCTCTCTCTCTCTCTCTCTCTCTCTCTCTCTCTCTCTCTCTCTCTCTCTCTGCAATTCCTTATGGCTCCCCGGGGGCATTTCTCTATCACCTGGCTCTCTTAGCCACTTCCCTCCCTCAGATATCCTCTCACCTGATCTCCTCAGCCACCTCCCTCTCACCTGTCCCACTCAGCTATTTCCCTCTCACTGGGCAATCTCAGACGCCCCCCCCCCCTCTTAACCTAGCCTCCTCAACCACCTGCCCTCTCTCTCTCTCTCTCTCTCTCTCTCTCTCTCTCTCTCTCTCTCTCTCTCTCCCGCCTATCGCAGCCACCTGGCTCTTACCTGGCTTCCTCAGGCCACTTCCCTCTCACCTGGTCTACTCAGCCACCTCTGTCACACCTACCTCCCTCAGCCAACTCCCTCTCGCTGGCTCCCTCACTCACCTCTATAAGTACCTTAGGAATTGGCTAACTTCGTCGGAAAAACTAAATACCATTTTTTTTCCTCTCCAATTCGAATAAAAACTAAAACTCTGGACATTTCCTCCTCTGGCTGAAAAGGAAAATAATAAAAAAATATCCGTCTCCCAGAGAAAAACATTACTCCATGAGAGAGAGAGAGAGAGAGAGAGAGAGAGAGAGAGAGAGAGAGAGAGAGAGAGAGAGAGAGAGAGAGAGAGAGAGAAATTTCCATCCACCTCTGAAAAACTCGTGTGGTGGAGCATGCCTTCTACTGAATAACCCCATCCCAGACAAAAGGGAGAAGGGGGAAAAAAATGAAAAAAAAAATTCCTTCGTCCAATAAGAAATTCCACTGTGAACCTTTTTTTTCATTTTTAAAGTAAACGATTAAAAATTTTCGCTCCTTTTTTTTTGGGGAAAACAATAATGTTCCTATGAGAATTTATTCTTCGTATCGAGAAAAAAAAAGGAAAAAAAAAATTATTACGTCATGCTGAAACATGTATTATCATCATCATCTCTGGGCAAGGCATTGCCCAGGGTAAGTGTGTGGTCTTAACAGCGAGAACAGTAGACGTTATATTGCCGACAATCGTCTATAAATACAATGCATTTAAGTCTCAACTCATATATTTACCTTTTCTATTCGTCACACACACACACACACACACAGACACTTACACACACACACACACACGAGCGTCATATTTCCAGGAGTGATTAGTGAGTGGTTGGTTGTGGTGGGAGGTGGTGTTGGGGTAGGTAACGAGCTGGTATTACGAGCCTAGCAACCAAGATCACTGGCCCATTATGAGCCTAAACTGTCCCCCCTTGGGGGCCACTCGCTAATTCCGTGTCCACTCGCTAATTTCGTGTTTGTTCGCTCGCTGACCTACACACGGGAGAAAATTAGGGCTTTCCCCCCGTACAAAATACTCACCTCTGGTCTCTCTCTCTCTCTCTCTCTCTCTCTCTCTCTCTCTCTCTCTCTCTCTCTCTGCAGAGCCTAACCTACAAGGGCTCCTGAAGCTGTCCAACCCACAAAAGACCAACGAACACCAAAGACCATCCAGCAGCAGAGACCAATCCATACCAAAGACCAACCAGCAAGCAGAGACCAATCCATACCAAAGACCCACCAGCAAGCAGAGACCAATCCATACCAAAGACCATCCAGCAGCAGAGACCAATCCATACCAAAGACCCACTAGCAAGCAGAGACCAATCCATACCAAAGACCCACCAGCAAGCAGAGACCAATCCATACCAAAGACCCACCAGCAAGCAGAGACCAATCCATACCAAAGACCCACCAGCAAGCAGAGACCAATCCATACCAAAGACCCACCAGCAAGCAGAGACCAATCCATACCAAAGACCCACCAGCAAGCAGAGACCAATCCATACCAAAGACCCACCAGCAAGCAGAGACCAATCCATACCAAAGACCCACCAGCAAGCAGAGACCAATCCATACCAAAGACCAACTAGCAAGCAGAGACCAATCCATACCAAAGACCAGCCAGCAAGCAGAGACCAATCCATACCAAAGACCAACTAGCAGCAGAGACCAACCAGCACGCAAACACCAACTAAACGCAATCATCCTTAATGATGATAAAAAAAAAGGGGGGGAGGTTGTAGCTGTGGGGTTGTGGTGGTTGTGGGGGTAGGGAAACGACCAAAGATTATCAAATCTTTTCCCTGTTGTGTTCAGGCCGACACAGCACGGTGGGTCCTGCTCAGCTACCCCGATCATAGGGTTAATTGGCGAGCCTCCCAAGCGCTCGTTAAGTTGCCTGGATGGGACGATGTGTCTTGGAGTATGTAAAATGTAGGAGGCTCCACACTGATGTCGCCTCCTCTCCCAGAGAGAGAGAGAGAGAGAGAGAGAGAGAGAGAGAGAGAGAGAGAGAGAGAGAGAGAGAGAGAGAGAGAAGGAACGGTGATAATCCTAGAAGAATGAGAGAGAGAGAGAGAGAGAGAGAGAGAGAGAGAGAGAGAGAGAGAGAGAGAGAGAGAGAGAGAGAGAGAGAGAGAAGGAACGGTGATAATCCTAGAATTAATGAATGAAAAGATGAAGAAGGAAAAGAAAATGGGTAGCCAGAGGGGCCTAAGATAGGGCAATGGGAGGGGGGGGGGGGAACTTGAAGGAGTACAAGATGATGCAAAGAGAAGAAAAAAAAATACTAGAGAAAGAAGCAGATGAAGAAGATATAAAAGAAGAAGAAGAAGACATAGAAGAAGACATAGAAGGAAGACATAGAAGAAGAAGAAGAAGAAGAAGAAGAAGAAGACATAGAAGAAGAAGAAGAAACTCGTAACTATACGAAAAATAAGTGAACATCAACATCATAAAAAAAGAAGAAACATAGAAACATTGACCAAATAAATACAGAGTACAAGGAATGAGACAGAGAATCAATAATAGAAAACTACTATCTGGATCCGACGGCAAACGCAAGAAAACCTTAAAAAAAAACGCCAAAAAAAAAGCCAAAGAAAACGCACAAAAAATCTAGCATAATCTTGCTTGGAGTGAGAAAGGAAGTCCCAGAAAATACATAATCATACAATGAGGATGTGTACGATAAAAAAAAAACCTATAATAACGCCAAGGTTCAGAGCTTCCACAGCAACGGCAACGGAGTGTCGAAGGAGGAGGAGTGGCGCCGGGCGATGCTCACAACTCGAGCGGCCACCTCCCTCACAGCTCGTCACAGCAGGGGAAAGAGTGGGAGGAGAAGGGGAGAGAGTTTTTTCCCTGGATGGGGTGAGGTTGCAGGGCGAGGGGTGTTGTCTGCCACAGAAGCAAGAGGAAAAATAAAGTAGCCATATGAGGGTATAGAGATGGAGAGCCAACGGGCGGTGGTTAGGTGAGGCTGGAGAGGTGGCCGACCTCCACCTTCTATTAGGGGAAGTGATGTGTTGTTGTAGGTGGTACACGAGGTAGGTAGGTACCAGGGCAGGTAGGTACTAGGGTAGGTAGGTACAAGGGCAGATAGGTGCCAGGGTAGGTAGATACCAGGGCAGGTAGGTACTAGGGTAGGTAGGTACAAGGGCAGATAGGTGCCAGGGTAGGTAGATACCAGGGCAGGTAGGTACTAGGGTAGGTAGGTACTAGGGCAGGTAGGTAGGTACCAGGGCAGGTAGGTACCAGGGTAGGTAGGTACCAGTGCAGGTAGTTACCAGGGCAGGTAGGTACCAGGGCAGGTAGGTACCAGGGTAGGCAGGTTGGTACCAGGATAGGTAGGTACCAGTGTAGGTTGGTGCCAGGGTAGGTAGGTACCAGGGCAGGTAGGAGGGACTACCTACCAGTAACCACTGGTTATGAGTATTATGGTTGTGTGTGTGTGTGTGTGTGTGTGTGTGTGTGTGTGTGTGTGTGTGTGTGTGTGTGTGTGAGTGTGTGTGTGTGTGTGTGTAATGTGTGTGTGTGTGTGTAAATTCCAGGTGCTATATGTAAGTAATGTGTGGAGAGGCTTGGGTGGGCGAGACCATGTGCAGGAGGCTGGCGAGGTGGGAAGAACAGAGTGGACGGGGGCGTGGGAGCGACCGGAAGGGGGTGTAGGCTGAGCCACGCCACGCTGGCGTGGGAGGGAAAGAAATACATGGGGTAGGTCTTGTGAGGGGAGGGTAGGAGGGGCTACCATATGGGAGGGAATGGGGTGTGTGTGGGGGGGGGGGATACGTGTGGGAGGGAATGGGGTGTGTGTGGGAGGGAATGGGGTGTGTGTGGGAGGGAATGGGGTGTGTGTGGGAGGGAATGGGGTGTGTGTGGTGGATATATATACGTGTGGGAGGGAATCGGGTGGTTGCAGCAGGGTGAAAAAAAAGACATTTTCATAAAAAAAATAAATAAAATGCAAATACCCTTCCCAGTGTGTGTGTGTGTGTGTGTGTGTGTGTGAGAGAGAGAGAGAGAGAGAGAGAGAGAGAGAGAGAGAGAGAGAGAGAGAGAGAGAGAGAGAGAGAGAGAGAGAGAGAGAGAGAGAATCACTTGACCGCAGAGTTCAGCGAGACACACCAATGATGCCGGGACGAAAACGCCTCCCACATGGGATACAGTCGATACAGATGGACAGGCGATACAGCAGTCATAGTGGCAACGGCGATCATGGTCTTATGTAACTGTACGGTTCATCGGACGGTACACATCTCTCCTTTATTACAGACCAGGCCAGGCTGTAGGGGGGGGTCTATGTGGGTCTGCAGGGACGAGGGTTGCAACACCTTGGTCGACCAAACGACCCAAAGCCTCCAAAAGCCTTCTAGGCTTGCCATCCCTTCCATGACAACATGCTCCATTTCATCGTCCCTTCCACGACCACTTGTTCCATTTCATCGTCTCTTCCATGACCATTTGTTCCATTTTATCATCCCTTCCATGACCAGATGTCCATTTCATCATTCCTTCCATAACCACTTGTTCCATTTCATCGTCCCTTCCATGACCACTTGTTCCACTTCATCGTCCCTTCCATGATCACTCGTTCCATTTCATCATCCCTTCCATAGCCACATGTTCGTTCCATTTCACCATCCCTTCCATGACCGCATGTTCCATTTAATCATCCCTTCCATGACCAGATGTTCCATTCCATCATCCCTTCAGTGACCACATCGCCCGTTCCCCCATCCCTTCCGTTCTTCACCATGTCATGTCTCTCTCCCTGTGGTCTGTCCCTTCAACCTCTTGAGCACGACGGTACGAGCCTTGAGCACGACGGTACGGCCCTTGAGCACGACGGTACGACCCTTGAGCACGAAGGTATGGCCTTTGAGCCCGACATTACGCCCCTGTGCCACCACGACTATACGACCCGTGGGTCTGATGGCCTGAATTTTGACCTGATCCTTAAAGGTCAAGTGAAAGGTTATGACCTGACGCCCAAAGGTCAAACGAGAAGTGTCCTAGAGGTTAAATACCCTGGCCTGTACACTTCCTCCCCGTTCCAACCCGACAAGACATCGACATTTCTTCCTCACGTTTTCTTTCCTCAACTTTCATGATGTTTATATGCATTTAAATTCCTTCTTCCTCACCTCTCGTCCATCTCTTTAGCTCCTCTTCCTCCTTATGCCTCACCTCTCGTCCATCTCTTTAGCTCCTCTTCCTCCTTATGCCTCACCTCTCGTCCATCTCTTTAGCTCCTCTTCCTCCTTATGCCTCACCTTTCGTCCATCTCTTTAGCTCCTCTTCCTCCTTATGCCTCACCTCTCATCCACCTCTTTAGCTCCTCTTCCTCCTTATGCATCACCTTTCATGCATCACTTTAGCTCCTCTTCCTCCTTATGCCTCACCTCTCGTCCATCACTTTAGCTCCTCTTCCTCCTTATGCCTCACCTCTCGTCCATCACTTTAGCTCCTCTTCCTCCTTATGCCTCACCTCTCGTCCATCTCTTTAGCTCCTCTTCCTCCTTATGCATCACCTTTCATGCATCACTTTAGCTCCTCTTCCTCCTTATGCCTCACCTCTCGTCCATCTCTTTAGCTCCTCTTCCTCCTCCTCCTCCTCCTCTCCTTCCACGTCTCTCACACCGTAGCCGTCGCAAGCTATAAGCTGTGACCTACAGGTACTAAATCGTCAACAGGAATTCTCTCTCTCTCTCTCTCTCTCTCTCTCTCTCTCTCTCTCTCTCTCTCTCTCTCTCTCCCTGACTGGTTCCCCTACCCGTTCCGGGGTCATATCTTCCAGAACATGCTTCGTGATCGCCCTACAGCGACAAATGGCGAGCGAGCACGGCGCCATAACTCATGCCAGCCAGACATCTACAACGGTGGCAACGGTAAACAACAACAACATCCAACGGCGCCGTAACTCAACCCTACCCGACAACTTCACCCGGAGGTAACAGCGGGCAAGAGCAACGGTACCCGTAACTCAACCCCTCCTCCCCCCTCTAGCCAACGGTAAGAGCAACGGCACCGTAACTCATCCCGCTGACCAACGGTAAGAGCAACGGCATCGCACCTCACCCCGCTGACCAACGGTAAGAGCAACGGCATCGCACCTCACCCCTTGCTAACGGAGCAACGGCACCGTAACTCACCCCTTGCTAACAGTACAAGCAACAGCAACGTAACTCACCCCTTGCTAACAGTACAAGCAACGGCATCGTACCTCACCCCTTGCTAACAGTACAAGCAACGGCATCGTACCTCACCCCTTGCTAACAGTACAAGCAACAGCATTGTACCTCACCCCTAACTAACGGGCAAGAACAACGGCATCGTACCTCATCCCAGGGTAACGGGTAACGGGATTTCCCAACAGAACAACCATCATCCCACTCTCCGTTGTCTCGAGCCAATCCCTTCCCTCACTCGTGCAACATGGACACCCACATTATTTGGAGTCAAAAATATTCCGCATCTCGAGTCTTATCTTTAATTACAGATCAGGTCACATCAGTGTTATAATACTCCCTCCCTCCCTCCTATAACACCTCGTCTACAACCCTATCATCCCAACTCTCACAACCTCGCCGCCTCCTCCAGCGACATGTACAACCCATCCTAATGACCCCCTACCAACTTCACGCCACATCACAAAGTTCCACTGTCTCTTCTTAAGTTGTTCATCTGTGCCTTTTAGTCAATGGTCGGAAACACTGCAGCTGTCTAGCCCTCTGGCACATAGCCTCCCTTCTGTAATATTCATCAGATCATGAGACAGCAGGTCTGTGTACACCACCTTGCTCCTCTCAGACAGGAGGTCTGTGTACACCACCTTGCTCCTCTGAGAGAGGAGGTCTGCGTACACCACCTTGCTCCTCTGAGACAGGAGGTCTGTGTACACCACCTTGCTCCTCTCAGACAGGAGGTCTGTGTACACCACCTTGCCCCTCTGACACAGAAAGTCTGCGTACACCACCTTGCTCCTCTGAGACAGGAGGTCTGTGTACACCACCTTGCTCCTCTGAGACAAGAGGTCTGTGTACACCACCTTGCTCCTCTGAGACAGAAAGTCTGTGTACACCACCTTGCTCCTCTGAGACAAGAGGTCTGTGTACACCACCTTGCTCCTCTGAGACAGGAGGTCTATGAACGCCACCTTGCTCCTCTGAGACAGGAGGTCTATGAACGCCACCTTGCTCCTCTATCTCCCTGTATTGTCTCTCTGGCGTGTGTCCCACCTCGCCTCTCTCTATCTCCTTCTCTTCCGTCCTGTCACTCACCAGCTTTATCTCAGATCCCTTCATGTCTCTCATTCTCATCGGGCTCCTGGTTCCTCTCGAATACTGACCTCACCTTTCCTTACTTTCGTTTACCCCACCCACCCAACGATGGTTCCACTACTGGAAACTTTTCCACGTACACACACACACACACACACACACAGACAGACAGACACGTCACCAATATATATATATATATATATATATATATATATATATATATATATATATATATATATATATATATATATATGGTGGGGGTGGGGGGAGGTAAGGTAAGGTGAAGACGTAAGACAGGGAGGTGTGTGTGTGTGTGTGTGTGTGTGTGTGTGTGTGTGTGTGTGTGTGTGCGCGCGCGCGCGTGTGTACGTTCGTCCCAAGACAAAAGCTAGACAGAGGAAATAATTAACGCGCACGGCAAAAAAAAACATACAAAAAAAAAAAACGCAAGATGAAACGCCAGTTGATTACAGGTAAGGTAATTAGTTAGCCAAAGGAGGATGTTCGAATACACACCTCTGCTTCACTTCGGGGGGCGGGCCGACGCCAACAACCCCGTCAGGTGAAAGCTAACAACCCAGTTCGCCTCTCCCCCCCCACCCGTCATCCTCCCCTAACAACCCAATTTGCCCCACTACCCCCTCTCCCCCACCGTCAACCTAACAACCTCGTTTGCCCTACTACCTCCTCCCCCCCCCCAGTCAACCTAACAACCCATTTTGCCCAACTACCCCCTCGCCCACCGTCAACCTAACAACCTCGTTTGCCCTACTACCTCCTCCCCCCCACCAGTCAACCTGACAACTCATTTTGCCCAACTACCCTCTCCCCCACCGTCAACCTAACAACCCACTTTGCCTAACTACCCCCTCTCCCCCACCGTCAACCTAACAACCCAGTTTGCCCCCTCCCCCCATGAAAATTCATGATTTCCCCCTCCCTCCCCCTTCAGAGTTCATAGCTTGCCCCCTCCCCCTATGAAAGTTTACAACCAACCTGCCCCTCCCACCATTAAAGTTCATAATCTCCCCCTCCTCAAAAAACCTCATAATCTGCCCCTCCTCCTCCTCTCCCCCTGAGCAAGTCTATAATTTTCCCCCATTCCCCCTATAAAACTTTATAATCTACCTCCTACACCTCACCTTCCCCCCCCATGAAAGTTCATAATTCACCCCCTACCCCAAGTCCTGCCCCCTACATCAAGTCCTGGTGAGCCCACACCAGCACGTCACCTCCATGGTATCGTGAGTTCTTGCCCCCTCCCTGCCTCGTATGCTGGCCATTCATAATGATAGATATGCTGCAGTGACCCTGTGGCCTGCAGTGACCCTGTGGCCTGCAGTGACCCTGTGGCCTCTACCGAAGAGGACGAGTATTATCATTATCATCACTACTATTACCATCATCATTATCATTATCATTATTATCATTATTACTATCATTATCATTACTATCATTATCATTATTAATATTATCATCATTATTATCATTATTATTATCATTATGATTATAATCATTATCATTACTATTACCATCATCATTATCATTATTACTATCATTATCATTATTAATATTATCATCATTATTATCATTATTATTATTATTATGATTATAATCATTATCATTACTATTACCATCATCATTATCATTATTACTATCATTATCATTATTAATATTATCATTATTACATTATCATTATTATCATTATTAATATTATTATTATTATTATGATTATAACCATTATCATTACTATTACCATCATCATTATCATTATTAATATTATCATCATTATTAATATTATTATTATTATTATGATTATAACCATTATCATTACTATTACCATCATCATTATCATTATTACTATCATTATCATTATTAATATTATTATTATGATTATAATCATTATCATCATTACTATTACCATTATCATCATTATCATTATCATTATTATCATTATCATTATTAATATTATTATTATTATTATTATTATTATTATTATTACTATTATTATTATTATTATGGTTATAATTATTATCATCATTACTATTACCATTATTATTATTATTATTATAACTATTACCATCATCATCATTATTACTATCATTCTCATCATTACCATTATCATTATCATAATTATTGTTATTATCATTACTATTACCATCATTATCATTATTATAATCATTAATATCATTAATACTATTATTATCACTATTACTATTATCATTATTACCATTACTATTATCATCATTATTATCATCACTATATTACTATCATCATTATCTTTATCATTAACATAATCATTACCATCCCTGCTGCTGCACTCCAATCAGGAGCAGGGAAAATCATGGACCCCTCTGAAGTAGGAAAGTCCTTCTCGCCGTTCTTCAGCGATGACACACACAGCCTTGTCGAAGGCCACTCCACGCTCCAGTAATATCTTGTACTGTGTGTGTGTGTGTGTGTGTGTGTGTGGAGGGAGGGGGGAGAAGTGTTCCAGGTCCTGTTACGTCGTCACTTGGTCGGCCTCCTCCTCCTCCCCTCACCTTCTGGGCCACATCTCGGGACAAACCCCGTTCAGATGGGCCTCCCTCTTACCTGCCCCAGCGTGGTGGATGCTGGTGCTGCTCCCTGTCCAGTTCTAACCTTGAGCTTGCTGCTGCCTGCCGCCTCGTCTGTGAGGTAGGCTTCAGCTGTAAACTAAGCTTGCTGCTTGCCCAGCTTTAAACACACCTTATGGCATGATCCACTGTGTGTACACAGCTGTAAGGACACGGCGCGATCCGTCAGCATGTAAGCTAAGCTAAGCTAAGCAAGCAAGCTTGCTCTACAGGCAAGCTCGCCCCGCGTGCGGTGTGCCAGACACGCAACGTACGTCACCAAGGGGTAGTACAGGCAATGATGATAACAGGTCCCTTGGGCGGTGCGTGGGCGCGCGGTAATGCACTGGGGCGATGAATGCATGCCAGTGTATCATGCTCCGTATCCGCAGGCGATCAGCCACAACGCCAGTAATGACATCGTCTAACCAGGTAATTCGACGTGAGTAGTTTTGGGTACTATACAGTAAACTACCATCCACTATTGCAAACTATATATACTGTATACACACACACACACACACACACACACACACACACAAACACGAGTCCACGGGGAAGTGAAACACGATTGGTTCCCAAGTGCACTTTCGTGTAATAATCACATCATCAGGGAAGATACAAAACAAATATAACAACCAGTTGACATACAACGGAGAGACGTAGCTAGGCCGCCATTTGGTAGGGAAGAGAGAGAGAGAGACATGTTGGTTGGAGTGCGAGTCTGAACGGAGGAGATGGAGTGGTTCAGACACCTCTGAGAGATGACAAGACCGAGAGTGGAACCACTGAAACTGAACTCAGCCATAAGGTGGGTAAGGGGGCGAAGGTACTGGGTGCACTAAGGAGCGTGTGCGGAGAAAGAGGTTGCTGTTTGAGACGGATAGAGATGGGTATACTTGACGGTATATGGCGATAAAGATGGGTATACCTGACGGTATATGACGACAAAGATGGGTATACGTGATAGTATATGATGATAAAGATAGGTATAACGATAAAGATAGGTATACTTGACGGTATATGACGATAAAGATAGGTACACTTGATGGTATATGGCGATAAAGACAGGTATACTAGATGGTATATGACGATAAAGATGGGGATAACGATAAAGATAGGCATACTTGATGGTCTTTGACGATAAAGATAGGTATACTTGATGGCCTATAACGATAAAGATAGGCATACCTGATGGTCTATGACGATATAGATGGGTTACACTTGATGGCCTATGACGATAAAGATAGGTATACTTGATGGCCTATAACGATAAAGATAGGTATACTTGATGGCCTATGACGATAAAGATAGGTATACTTGATGGTATATAACGATAAAGATAGGTATACTTGATGGTCTATGACGATAAAGATAGGTATACTTGATGGTCTACATCGATAAAGATAGGTACACTTGACGGCCTATGACGATAAAGATAGGTATACTTGATGGCCTATAACGATAAAGATAGGTATATTTGATGGTATATAACGATAAAGATAGGTATACTTGATGGTCTATGACGATAAAGATAGGTATACTTGATGGCCTATGACGATAAAGATGGGTATACTTGATGGCCTATGAAGATAAAGATGGGTTACACTTGATGGCCTATGAAGATAAAGATGGGTTATACTTGACGGCACAAGCAATCACCGATTCACCGACACACCAAGTTCGAGTGGAGTACAGGTGGAAGCGGAGGGTGTGACGTCAAGTTTGGACCCACTCCAGGTCGTCGGCGAGCAGCGGCAAGCGACAATCGCCCCTCCGCACACCTCATTCTCCTCACGCTGAATAGCATTCTTCTCCCCCACCACTCACCCAACCCCACCCCACACTCCCTCCTCAAATTTCTCGTCGCTGGAAGTGCTTAAGGACTTGTGATTTAAAAATCCTGAAAGGGTAGGAGGACACTGGCACACGAACACACACACACACACACACACACACACACACACACACACAGAGGCTGCTGTGCTATTCATATCCCGAGACAACACACGAGTAGCAATATTCGATCCTCCTCCTCTTCTTATTCTTCATTTTTTTTTTTCAAGTCTGCCTTGAGAGAGAGAGAGAGAGAGAGAGAGAGAGAGAGAGAGAGAGAGAGAGAGAGAGAGAGAGAGAGAGAGAGAGACACGCCGTGGGGGCCGGGGAGATAAAGGATCCTAGACTCGTATAATGGAGTCACGGAAGAATGGAAAGGGGGGAGGGCGCTTCAACACCCTCCCCCCTTAAAAAAAAAGAGGGTCATGAACTGATCTCGAGCCAATATTTTTGTACATCAGGTTTGCCACGACAGGTGCAATTGACAGGCACGCGCGCGCGCACACACACACACACACACACACACACACACACACAGACAATACTTAAAATATTACTTTGCGTCTTAGAACAACGATAATGCTTCTAACATTACCTAAGGGTTATCATCTCCTTCGTCACCTTGGATAATTTGCCTGTTCGAATATACAGAGACAAAGGAGTCCATACGTTCATGTACAATGTACAAATACGTGTGTCTTATCTTTTAATGCGCATCGAACGACCAGTACTGAACACTCTATCAGAATGGGGTATGAGATCGAAGAAGGTCATATACTTCCTATGTGGAATGGGTATGGGATCGAATAAACCTATATACTTCCAATTTGGAATGGGTATGGGATCGAATAAACTTATATACTTTCTAACTGGAATGGGTATGGGGTCGAATAAACTCATACTTCCAATTTGGAATGGGTTACGAGATAGAATCAAGTAACATTCTTCCTATTTATCATTCAGAGAAGGAAGGATACACTGTACAATACAGTGACTTCAAAATCCTGAAATTACGTCAAATTGTACTTTTAACTCGTGTACTCTTAAGACAGTCTGTGGACATGGAAAGAGAATCTATAAAAAAAAATATAATGATTACTAAACATCTAGTGACGATGGCTTATCAAGTTAGTTCCCCCTCAAAAAAAAAAGAAATAAAGTTCTCTGTTTTCAACCCAACAGGGCTCGTTGTGGTTGAAAGTTCCAGCCTCCATCTGGAAGTCAGTTTTCTCTTAATTTCAGAACTTTGCGATTATAATGCCATCCTAAATTTAACGTCATTCACACATTACATATTTCCATCAAAAAAAAAAAAATTCTTCAAATCTGTGCTTTCTGACTATTCGTGTTGGAATATATTTTCGCAGACAGTCCTCTCTCTCTCTCTCTCTCTCTCTCTCTCTCTCTCTCTCTCTCTCTTATTGTCTACTTCTCAATGAGCCATTTAAATGCTCAGTAGGTTTGAGATGATCTGTCTAACTCTAGTGTACTTGTATAATTCATAGCATTGATTCTAATATATATATATATATATATATATATATATATATATATATATATATATATATATATATATATATATATTTCAGCTAATTTCTTGAACAGCTTCGTAAATATTGCTCAGCAGCTCTGATAATGAATGAACAAAAATGAACAAAAAAGAACAAAAATTCATGTCGCCTTCATTATGAAATGGAGTTGTTAAGTGTAGCAGCATGGACGTTAGTACTATATACACACACATATATATATATATATGTATATATATATGTATATATATATATATATATATATATATATATATATATATATATATATATACAGAATGTTTCTACTAATTAGAAATCTTCAATCACTGCCTCGTTCCTCCTGCTGCTGTATACCTCAACCTCATTATCGACAACCCAGTGGTTTACCACCGTACCACCTCGTTAGCGACAACCACCGGTCTACCATTAACCCCAGGCGGGCGGGTGTGGGGGAGGGAAAATAATGCCACGACATATCGCCTAGTGTCAACAACGCACGGCAACGAGAGAGAGAGAGAGAGAGAGAGAGAGAGAGAGAGAGAGAGAGAGAGAGAGAGAGAGAGAGAGAGAGAGAGGACGAACACCCCTTCAGTCATGGGAGGTGAGGGAGGAGGAACGGCACGGTGCAGTGGGTGGGTGGGTACCTCTGCTTTCCCCTGTGGACACAACGACAGCACTTGAGAGACCTTCAAGCGCCGTCGTGCTGGACGGACGGACAGACGGATGGACAGAGTGTAAGGACGGACGGATGGATGGACAGAGCGTAAGGAAGGACGGACGGACGGATGGATGGACAGAGCGTAAGGAAGGACGGACGGACGGATGGACAGAGCGTAAGGAAGGACAGACGGATGGATGGACAGAGCGTAAGGACGGACGGACGGACCGATGGGCAGAGCGTAAGGAAGGACGGACGGATGGACAGAGCGTAAGGAAGGGCAGACGGATGGATGGACAGAGCTTAAGGACGGACGGACGGATGGATGGACAGAGCGTAAGGAAGGACAGACGGACGGATGGACAAAGGGTAAGGACGGACGGACGGACGGATAGACAGAGCGTAAGGACGAACACACGGACGGATGGACAGAGCGTAAGGAAGGACAGACGGACGGACGGATGGATGAACAGTGCGTAAGGACGGACGGACGGACGGATGGACAGAGCGTAAAGACGGACGGACGGACGGATGGACAGAGCGTACAGACGGACGGACGGACGGATGGACAGAGCGTACAGACGGACGGACGGACGGATGGACAGAGCGTAAGGACGGACGGACGGATGGATGACATCTCCTGCGACATTAAGAACCTCTTCGAACTCGCTATGACGGGCGTTTTTTTTTTTCTTTCTCTCTACGGACATCGTCCGTGTGTTTTGAAAGGGCTGCAACGCGGGGGGGGGGGGGGGATGACGGGGAGAGGGGAGGAGGGGGAATCTTTGTTAGCGCAGTGCGTGATGGATCAATTACCGTGTTACGCTTCTTATGACGCAATATGGAGGGTTCAAACCGCTGTGGGAATTTCGTTGTTTTACGTGGGTAAAAGAGTATGGAGGTGGGGGGAAAGGCTGGGAGACACTGAGAGGGGGAGTGGTTGTGGGGGGAAGGTGTGAGTTGTGGATAGAGAAGGTGAGGGTGAGGGGTGGTGGCGGTGGTGAGTGGAGGAGGGGGGAGTGTGTGGAGGAAAGAGAATGGGAGGGGGGAGGAGGGAGTGCAGAATAGAGAGAAGAGAGAGGTGCGCAAGGTAGCCAGGAAATGACGGGAGGGGGGGAGGTGAGGGAAGAGAGAGAGAGAGAGAGAGAGAGAGAGAGAGAGAGAGAGAGAGAGAGAGAGAGAGAGAGAGAGAGAGAGAGAGAGGTTAGAGAGGTGGTGGAGGGTAGGGAAGGGTACGAGCTAAAGAGGAGGAGGAGGGATGTTGCCATAGTAGGGCAGGGGAGAGGAGGATGAGGGTGAGGGGCAGGATTTAGGTAAGCGTTGAGGAGGGGATGGAGATGAGGCAGGAGGACAGGGCGGCGGCGGAGGAGGAGGAGGTGGTGGAGGAGGTGGCGGAGGCGGTGTTGGTTGACCAACAACAGTAACCTCCACAAAACAACCCCATGACTATGGGACATCATGCACGGGGCGGCGCCGCCCCCCTTTCCCCACTTCTGCCTGCGGCGCCTCGGGTAACCTGCTGCAGTCACACACACACACACCCTCCCACATCCCCCACACCCACCTCAGGTATCGTAGATGGGCCGGAGCCGCCACTCCACAAGACCCCCCGAATCAATTTCTTCCCTCTCCACGATCGATCTTCGGATTAGGGGAAAAGACGACGAAGAAAAAAAAAAAAAACCACTGAGAGTCACAGCCAAATATCGATCTCCCAATGCCTTAAAAAAAAAGAGACAACAGAGAGAGAGAGAGAGAGAGAGAGAGAGAGAGAGAGAGAGAGAGAGAGAGAGAGAGAGAGAGAGAGAGAGAGGGCGACTGGGGCAGGCTGGTTTTAAAGCGCTGTTGCCAAGTATTCGACCATCGGGACGACTCCCCCATCCTCCCGGCTGTCCCGTTCCCACTATCCCAGACGGCATCCTTGCCACCCCTCACAGACACAGAGACACACACGGTTCTCCTATCACTCAGCGGCCTTACTTCCCCTACAGGAGGAGATACGACGAAAACGGACGAGGGAAAATCGGACACTGAACTAGGGAGGTGAGGTGGGGTGAGGTGGGGTGGTGTGGTGTGGTGGTGTAGCCTGCCTCCGCTCTCCTTAAAGTTGTAGGACAGAGAGCTGGTCAGGACACCTCACTCACCACTCCTGAGCCCAGCCTGCCAGCTGGCCCGTGTTGGTGACTGACCCTCCCCCTCTTGCCATACCTGACCTCTTCCCGTGCTACGAGTGACCTTGTAGAGGGGGTAGGGGGTGTTAAGCTGTGACCTGTTGTGGTGCACAGGTGGTGGCCAGTGGTGCGAGCGGAGATGGCGATGGTGACGAGGTCACCCTGCAGCCATCTGTGGGTGATGCCAGGGTGACTTATGGTGGCGCCGGGAGGGGTTGGCTTGAGGGCCCAATCAGCGACGTTGGGCGGTTGTGGTGGTGGTGAGGGGTGAGTGGTGGTGAGTGGTGATCGCTCTCCAGGGTTACTGGGCCTTCAGCTCAGACGGCAATGCAGAACAAGAGCCTCTCCTTCCCTCAGGAGATCACAGACGGGCTCCCTGGTGGCCGTGGGCGGGTTAGTGCTGGTGGTTGTGGTGGTCAGTAGAGGTGGTGGTGTGGTAGTGGTGATGACGGATGTGATGGGTGGTGGTGGCAGTGATGGGTAATGGCGGGTGATGGTGGCGACCGTAGGCAGTACTGGTAGTGGTAGTAGTAGTAGTAGTAGTAGTAGTAGTAGTAGTAGTAGTAGTAGTAGCAAAAGTAGTAGTAGGCTGTGGTTGTAGTAGTAAACAGTGGTAGTTGCAGTGGATAAGGAGACAAATCCACCCCAGAAACCTAACGAGAAAAAGCCCAAGAAACATTTCCCTCAAAAATCAATAAGCAAAATAACTACACCAAGTTATTTCTATTCTCTTTTGTAACTTCGACAAAGAAAGAGAGAGAGAAAGAGAACCAAAAGGATCCAAATTCCCATGATATGCTATCCAACCCCACATTCCCCACTCATCCCCCACTCTTACATACATGTTTCAGAACCGAGACTGAAAGTCCTCTTTAGCATCCAGGCAACGTATGTCCATCACTATTCCTGACCAAGGTGCAGCTGACAACGGCCACAGTTTGGACGCCTGACCAAGGCCTACATCTCGAACTACTGACCAAGGATACCACTGGTAGCTTGATACCACACCATTTCTGAACACCGCAGGTCGAATGACTTCACAGGATAATCAAAATACGAAAAAAAAAAAAAATAAGAAAAAATTCAACTGAACAAATGTACGCTTTGTCGAAAGCCATGTTTACGATTGATGTGTCTCTGATAATCTATTCTCAACACTCTCGAGACATTTCCTCTAACCTTATCCGTCCTAAACATATCCACGTCTATATCCAGGAACACTACCCACTCCCCATGCTTTTATTTCCAAGGAACAGAATCCACCCTCCTTTATAATGACTGTCAGAGGCACCCATTCACTTAAACATATCTTGTTACAAGGACATTCATCCTTTATGCTCGTACTGAAAAACCATCGGTCCCCCATTCATATCTACAGTTACTGGCACTCCTCCCCTTTATATCTACAGTTACGGGCACTCCTCCCCTTTATATCTACAGTTACCAGAACTCGTTCCCCCCCCCTCCATGGTTACTGGCCATCTGGTCCCTTCATAACTTTGAACTTACTGGCAATCAAATATTCCCTTCGTATCTACCATATCTACAGATACTGGCCGCCAGCCAATCCATCTACATCTACACTTACTGACAGTCGTCCCCTTCGTATCTACAGATACTAGCAGCCATCCCCTTTTATATCTACAAATATTCGCAGCTGTAGCCTTTAGATCTACAGTTCCTGACAGCTATCTCCAAAAAATCTACAGTTATTGTCAGCCTTTAATAAATATCTACAGGTATATCTACCGTTACTGACAGCCTGTCCCCTTTATATCTACAGTTCCTGGCAGCCGTCCCCTTTATATCTACAGTTCCTGGCAGCCGTCCCCTTTATATCTACAGTTCCTGGCAGCCGTCCCCTTTATATCTACAGTTCCTGGCACCCGTCCCCTTTATATCTACAGTTCCTGGCAGCCGTCCCCTTTACATCTACAGTTCCTGACACCCGTCCCCTTTATATCTACGGCTTCAGGCAGCCGTCCCCTTTATATCGAGCCGCTTGGATTTCGAAGCCCAGCTTCCTCTTTAAGCGGTTTCCAACACAGAGGTAGACTTGGCCAAGTGTTGATAAGACCGACTCACGCCGCTACTCGCAAATAAGGCTCGTAAATGTGTGTTCTTGATCGTATATGTGTGTTCTTGATCGTATATCTGTGTTCTTGATCGTATATGTGTGTTCTTGATCGTATATCTGTGTTCTTGATCGTATAAGTGTGTTCTTGATCGTATATCTGTGTTCTTGATCGTATATGTGTGTTCTTGATCGTATATGTGTGTTCTTGATCGTATATGTGTGTTCTTGATCGTATATCTGTGTTCTTGATCGTATATGTGTGTTCTTGATCGTATATCTGTGTTCTTGATCGTATATGTGTGTTCTTGATCGTACATGTGTGTTCTTGCTCGTATACGTGTGTTCTTGTTGCACAGTCGAGCCCCCCCTTAACCCCCACCCCACCCCACCTCCCTAACCTTCAAGCAGCCTCTTCAGACATTTTCGTAAACAGCCAGCATTCATAAGACTTCGCATTCATTCTCTTTCATCCACCCCATTACCTTTACACTTCAACAGTACTCCTTTACGTCCTTACTCCGTCTGTGTGTGTGTGTGTGTGTGTGTGTGTGTGTGTGTGTGTGTGTGTGTGTGTCCTACATGATGTTATGTCAAGAGTGGAAACATCCTCTTGTTCCAAACCCATTACCGTCTCTATGACTCTTCATCATCAGACTCTCTTTTGTGTCGATCGAAATCGAAACGTCACCGAAGATGGAGGGCGAACCTTCTTACAAATATACAACAACGGAATGAAATTACGCCCCACAGTTTACACCGTAGATGTGTACAAAGTGAAATGAACCAATTCTCTTACATTTTGGATAAAGGCAAGGCTGCAAGACGTCTCTCTTATACAGTGAAATAGACAGGTTAAGTCTCACAAGACGTCACCCTTACACGGTGAACCAAACAATGTCATGTCTTAAAAGACGTGACCCATGTACAGTTAACCCATCAATGTCATGTCCTATGACTGTCTTAGAAGACGTCACCCATGTACAGTTAACCCATCAATGTCATGTCTTATGACTGTCTTAGAAGACGTCAACCATGTACAGTTAACCCATCAATGTCATGTCTTATAACTGTCTTAGAAGACGTCACCCATGTACAGTTAACCCATCCATCTCATGTCTTATAACTGTCTTAGAAGACGTCACCCATGTACAGTTAACCCATCCATCTCATGTCTTATAATTTTCTTAGAAGAGTCACCCATGTACAGTTAACCCATCAACGTCATGTCTTAAATACAACATGTCACCCACACGTACTGTACCGAACCTAACCAAACGTTTGGTCTCTGAAGAACAATAAAACCTTCTTTTCCAACTGTCTATGCTGGACTCACGAAAGAGACACACCATCTTTTCGAAATCAATACTCCCCTCCTTTTAATATCAAACGTATCCCACACCGTCAATGCACGAGTCAAATCCTGTTCTGAGATCTCATATGTGAGGGGGGAAAAAAATTAAATAAATGATACCAGTTCGTAATGTAATGGTATAAATATTCACCAGAAGTCACTTCTCGATTGTACTAATACACAGTTGGATGGAACTGTTCCAAGGACGTCTTGAGAAACATTTAAATGCCACAAAGACAGACGATAACAGTTGGGGTGAACACCAATCCTTGACCCACTCTCTCTCTCTCTTTACACACACACACACAAAAAAAAAGAAGCTAAAAGCAGATAATTAGTTATAATAACTGCCGATTCCCATCGACAATGAGACAGTTCATTACGAGAATTTAGACAATTCCGCCCTGTTTACGATAAAGAAAAAATAAAGCGCGCGCGCGCACACACACACACACACACACACACACACACACACACACACACACACATTTTCTCTCGCTCGCACTTTATATATAACTGACGGTGGAATTATACATAACAAAGATAAATCAAGAAGACGAAAGGTGAATGACATTTGATATGAAGGAATGGAATGACATAAACGGGTGTAAACTGGAATTTCCTCGAAATTAACCAGAAATAACATCTCTTGGTTAATGAGTTACCCGAACGCATAGAAAACGACGGTGGAGGAGAACAGAAACCAGAGAGGGAGGGGGGGTCTTCGAAGTGACTTACCTTAGAAGGGGCTAGAGAGAGGGAGGGGGGGTCGGGGTCTTCGTAGTGACTTACCTTGGAAGAAGCCATGTCAGAGACGGAGCGGTGGGTCTGAATGGTCTCCAGCTGGTCCAGACACCAGTCCAGCTCCTCCAACGTCTCCATCGCCACCTTCGTGTACGTCTCATCTGAGGATGAGGAGAGAAAACATGGTTAAGAATGGTCGCGTCAAAGTACAAGAATGAGAAACATTTTTCAATTTCTTTCAAGACTTGGAATACGCGACACAGTCCCTGGTAAACGGCTCACTGACGCAGCTCAAAACGATCATTAAGACTCATTCCTTTGAGATTTTACGCACTCTGCACCACCAACTGTGCCCAAAGGATGGACAAGAGTGCGTATATAAACTAACTGCTCTTGCGTCAGCATTCAGAATCAAGAGGGTTACGGAGACGAGATCCAGGGGAGTTGGCTGGATTCTAATGGTGGGGTTTGAGGCGTCCCCCCATTCAGGCTGGAGTAGAGGGACTGGGGAGAGTGAGGTGGTTAGCTACGAGGAAGTTACGACCAAAGCCTGGCCACACTATGAGGCCAGCGGTGGTGGGCCACTACCTGGCCACGTGAGCCGTGGTGGCGGGGCCACACTACCTGGCCACAGCGTAATAACGATGTAATCTTATGCCTGTCTTCTATGGTCTACTGCCTTCCTACATCCTCCTCCAACCGCCATTACAGAGCGAAGGAGGGCGGGGAGAGTCGGTGGGGAGGAAAGGAGTCCAGATGGACGGGGAGAAGAGGAGGTTCGGTGGACGAGGAGGAGAGGAGGTTAGGTAGGCGGGGAGGTAAGGAGTTTTAGTAAGATGGGGAGGTGGGGAGTTTAGGTAGGTGGGAAGGAGGGAGGTGCAGGAGGACAGGGAGAAAGGGCGTGGAGGAGGAGGATAGGGAGTAGAAAGATGACAGCCGTAGGGAGCATCCTCTCCACTAGCCTCACTGGCCTCTCGATTTTAACCCAACGACAGAGGTAGAGCTAAGGTAAGACGAGAAGGGATATTGGGGTCAAGGTAGAGAAGGGGAAGCAGAGAAGTCGAGAGTCAAGTGTAAAGGTGAAAGAAGGGTAGAGGGGGGAGAAAGGAGGGTAGATAGGCCAACGGGAGGGTAGGAAGGTCAAGGGAAGAGAGGACTGGGAGAAGAGAGAGGACAGAGGGCGAGGAGAGAGTTGATGAGCGTAACGGGAGAGTACAATGGACGAAAGGAGGACGGATAGGCAGGGAGGAAGATAAGACATGGACAGAGGTAGGTAGATAAGGCGAGGGTAAAGGTAGACGTGGTGGATAATTACGGACGGAGGATCCAGCCATCTGGAGAGCAGTCCGTCTGTCCAGCCTCTGGCCCACCTACCCCGAGACCGACCACTGTTACCGAGGCAACACCAGTGTCGTCGGCCAGTTCCTCCAACCTTCCCAGACGAGCGTCGACTGATGTGATGAGAGTCAAACACCCATCGCGTGTCCTCCGCTCCCCACATGGTTACCCCTACCATCTACAGTACGCCAACCAGCCAGTGTGTCTCCTGCAACCATCGACAACACCACACCACACCATGGGGACCTATCTGCCACCACGACACGACACTGTTCTACCACCAGGCTTACATCTACACCAGCAGCAACCCTTATCTACACCCAACGGTAAGCCTACACGACATTATATCATCCCATCTCTCCACCAACGATACATATCAATACGTTAATCACCCCTCCCCCCCCAACCTTCCATCTCCCATACCCCGCTCCAACTACCCCCCCCCCCCCTTCTCCATCACATTTCCAAGAATCCTAATAGCAACATAGCCATTACGCTGACGACCTGTAGAACAGAGGTGGGAGGGAATGATGACGACAGAAAACGACAAGTCTTGCCCGTCGATAAGAACCCTTTCAACATATAATGTTCTGCGTTCCCAATACTTACTCAGTAAATACGATGCAAAGGATCAGGACATACATTACCAGTGACCTCATTTTAACAGAATAATTAAAGGGTCACAAAGACGACCAAACGATATTTCAAACCTAGATTTGTATTCAGCATGAAAAATAGATCTTACAATGAGTTTTTAAAGGGAAATTATTTTTCTGAGAAGAATGGCCAAAAATTGCACGAAATTTTTTAGCTCAGAAAACATTTTGTTCCATAGTTGAAATACAAGATATTCAAACACTTTTATACTTGAAATAATCGTGGAAAATATTCAGAATGCTTTGTTACCGATATACTTACCCAGGAAAACCGATGCAAATGATCGGATGAGACTTTAAAACTGACTTCCATAAACAGCATATTTAATGGTCATAATGGCGACCAAACGATATTACAAGCCTAGATTTGTATTCAGCATGAAAAATACTTCATATATTGAGTTTTTAAAGGATATCTATTTCTACGACAAAAATGCCAAAAAAATTAAAGGGTACTTTTTTTTTTTTAACTCGAAAAACTTTTTGTTTCAAAATTGAAATATGTGATATTCAAAAACTTTTATACTTCAATTAATAATGGAAAACATATCATACTACACTCAGTTACCGATAAAGACCGAGTAAAAACGATTTTTAGCCTAGATACTATTGTGTATGCTGAAAACGATTCTGTGGTCAAAATCTAAAAATTTGTATAATTATTCGAGTAATTAGTATTTTTCATTTCATCACAATTAGTAAAAGGTGCTAATTAAACGCTTGATATTATGAATCACGGTCTTTTCACTCCAAATACTCAAATACCATATAAAATAACATCTATACACAGATTTTCATTAAAATCTGAGGAAGTTGAAAATCTAAGCAAAAAAAAAAAAAAACGCAAGGATATAGCCTAGGATTTTTCTTGATTTTTTTTGAAAAAATAGATTTTCTTGCAAGTTTCAGCGTAGATACTTTTATGCCTGTTGAATACGAATCTGTGGTCAAAATCTAAAAATTCGGATAATTACTCGAATAATTAGCATTTAAATTTTATCATAATTAGTCCAGTTGGTAATTAAACGGTTAATATTATGAATTACAGTCTTTTGACAGCAAATACTTAAATACCATATAAAATAATATCTACACACAGATTGTCATTAAAATCCGAGGAAGTTGAAAATCTGAGTAAAAAAAATGCCAGGCTATAGCCTTGGACTTTTCTTGATTTTTTTTGAAAAAATTGATTTTCTTGTAATTTTCAGCCTAGATACTTTTGTGTATGCTGAAAACGAATCTGTGGTCAAAATCTAAAAATTTGTATAATTATTCGAGTAATTAGCATTTTTTTTCATCATAATTAGTAAAAGGTGCTAATTAAACGCTTGATATTATGAATCACGGTCTTTTCACTCCAAATACTCAAATACCATATAAAATAACATCTATACACAGATTTTCATTAAAATCTGAGGAAGTTGAAAATCCATATAAAATAACATCTATACACAGATTTTCATTAAAATCTGAGGAAGTTGAAAATCTAAGCAAAAAAAACGCAAGGCTATAGTATAGCCTTGGATTTTTCTTGATTTTCTTGAAAAAATAGATTTTCTTGAAAGTTTTAGCATAGATACTTTTATGCATGTTGAATACGAATCTGTGGTCAAAATCTAAAAATTCGGATAATTACTCGAATAATTAGCATTTAAATTTTATCATAATTAGTCTAGGTGGTAATTAACCGGTTAATATTATGAATTACAGTCTTTTGACTGCAAATACTTAAATACCATATAAAATAATATCTATACACAGATTTTCATTAAAATCTGAGGAAGTTGAAAATCTGAGCAAAAAAAAATCCAAGGCTATAGCCTTGGATTTTTCTTGATTTTTTGAAAAAATTGATTTTCTTGTAATTTTCAGCATAGATACTTTTGTGTATGCTGAATACGAATCTATGGTCAAAATCTGAAAATTTGTATAATTATTCGAGTAATTAGCATCTTTAGTTTCATGATAATTAGTAAAAGGTGCTAATTAAACGGTTAATATTATGAATTACAGTCTTTTGACTCCAAATACTCAAATACCATATAAAATAACATCTATACACAGATTTTCATTGAAATCTGAGGAAGTTGAAAATCTAAGCAAAAAAAACGCCTTGGATTTTTCTTAATTTTTTTGAAAAAATTGATTTTCTTGTAATTTTCAGCCTAGATACTTTTGTGTATGCTGAAAACGAATCTGTGGTCAAAATCTAAAAATTTGTATAATTATTCGAGTAATTAGCATTTTTCATTTCATCACAATTAGTAAAAGGTGCTAATTAAACGCTTGATATTATGAATCACGGTCTTTTCACTCCAAATACTCAAATACCATATAAAATAACATCCATACACAGATTTTCATTGAAATCTGAGGAAGTTGAAAATCTAAGCAAAAAAAACGCAAGGCTATAGCCTTGGATTTTTCTTGATTTTCTTGAAAAAATAGATTTTCTTGCAAGTTTCAGCATAGATACTTTTATACATGTTGAATACGAATCTGTGGTCAAAATCTAAAAATTCGGATAATTACTCGAGTAATTAGCAATTGAATTTTATCATAATTAGTCTAGGTGGTAATTAACCGGTTAATATTATGAATTACAGTCTTTTGACTTCAAATACTTAAATACCATATAAAATAATATCTATACACAGATTTTCATTAAAATCTGAGGAAGTTGAAAATCTGAGGAAAAAAAATCCAAGGCTATAGCCTTGGATTTTTCTTGATTTTTTGAAAAAATTGATTTTCTTGTAATTTTCAGCATAGATACTTTTGTGTATGCTGAATACGAATCTGTGGTCAAAATCTAAAAATTTGTATAATTATTCAAGTAATTAGCATCTTTAGTTTCATGATAATTAGTAAAAGGTGCTAATTAACGGTTAATATTATGAATTACAGTCTTTTGACTCCAAATACTCAAATACCATATAAAATAACATCTATACACAGATTTTCATTGAAATCTGAGGAAGTTGAAAATCTAAGCAAAAAAAACGCAAGGCTATAGCCTTGGATTTTTCTTGATTTTTTTGAAAAAATTGATTTTCTTGTAATTTTCAGCCTAGATACTTTTGTGTATGCTGAAAACGAATCTGTGGTCAAAATCTAAAAATTTGTATAATTATTCGAGTAATTAGCATTTTTCATTTCATCACAATTAGTAAAAGGTGCTAATTAAACGCTTGATATTATGAATCACGGTCTTTTCACTCCAAATACTCAAATACCATATAAAAATAACAT